>NW_027451585.1:5000-20000 GCF_964194025.1 Convolutriloba macropyga
AGTTCTTCTCTAGCCAATAAGCACCGTAACATAATTCGGAGTGTACGGCAAACGGTGGTTGACATTTGGTGAAAATTCCAGTGTCGTGTTACGGCACTGGGAAAGAACTTGAACTTGTGCTCAGGCAACCAAGCAGCCAAGGTTGTGCGGTGTCTTGCTACAAATGTTCGGTTGTGTTCTAAATTAGCTGAAGTAAGCTGAAGAGAAAAGCGAGAAAAGCGCTCCCAAATGGCCTAACACTGGCAGCCAATCAGAGTGCGAGAAAAGCGCTCCCAAATGGCCTAACACTGGCAGCCAATCAGAGTGCGAGAAAAGCGCTCCCAAATGGCCTAACACTGGCAGCCAATCAGAGTGCGAGAAAAGCGCTCCCAAATGGCCTAACAGTGGCAGCCAATCAGAGTGCGAGAAAAGCGCTCCCAAATGGCCTAACAGTGGCAGCCAATCAGAGTGCGAGAAAAGCGCTCCCAATTGAGCTTGAGCTAGCTAGCTAGCTTGAGCTTGAGCTAGCTAGCTAGCTTGAGCTTGAGCTTGAGCTAGCTAGCTTGAGCTTGAGCTTGAGCTAGCTAGCTAGCTTGAGCTTGAGCTAGCTAGCTTGAGCTTGAGCTAGCTAGCTTGAGCTTGAGCTAGCTAGCAAGCTTGTGCTTGAGCTAGCTAGCTAGCTTGAGCTTGAGCTTGAGCTAGCTAGCTTGAGCTTGAGCTAGCTAGCTTGAGCTTGAGCTAGCTAGCTTGAGCTTGAGCTAGCTAGCAAGCTTGTGCTTGAGCTAGCTAGCTAGCTTGAGCTTGAGCTTGAGCTAGCTGGCTTGAGCTTGAGCTAGCTAGCTTGAGCTTGAGCTAGCTAGCTTGAGCTTGAGCTAGCTAGCTAGCTTGAACTTGAGCTAGCTAGCTAGCTTGAGCTTGAGCTAGCTAGCTAGCTTGAGCTTGAGCTAGCTAGCTAGCTTGAGCTTGAGCTTGAGCTAGCTAGCTTGAGCTTGAGCTTGAGCTAGCTAGCTAGCTGGAGCTTGAGCTAGCTAGCTTGAGCTTGAGCTAGCTAGCTTGAGCTTGAGCTAGCTAGCTAGCTTGAGCTTGAGCTAGCTAGCTAGCTTGAACTTGAGCTAGCTAGCTAGCTTGAGTTTGAGCTAGCTAGCTTGAGCTTGAGCTAGCTAGCTTGAGCTTGAGCTAGCTAGCTAGCTTGAACTTGAGCTAGCTAGCTAGCTTGAGCTTGAGCTAGCTAGCTAGCTTGAGCTTGAGCTAGCTAGCTAGCTTGAGCTTGAGCTTGAGCTAGCTAGCTTGAGCTTGAGCTTGAGCTAGCTAGCTAGCTTGAGCTTGAGCTAGCTAGCTTGAGCTTGAGCTAGCTAGCTTGAGCTTGAGCTAGCTAGCTAGCTTGAGCTTGAGCTAGCTAGCTAGCTTGAACTTGAGCTAGCTAGCTAGCTTGAGCTTGAGCTAGCTAGCTAGCTTGAGCTAGCTAGCTAGCTTGAGCTTGAGCTTGAGCTTGAGCTAGCTAGCTTGAGCTTGAGCTAGCTAGCTAGCTTGAGCTTGAGCTAGCTAGCCAGCTTGAGCTTGAGCTAGCTAGCTAGCTTGAGCTTGAGCTTGAGCTAGCTAGCTTGAGCTTGAGCTTGAGCTAGCTAGCTAGCTTGAGCTTGAGCTAGCTAGCTAGCTTGAGCTTGAGCTTGAGCTAGCTAGCTTGAGCTTGAGCTTGAGCTAGCTAGCTAGCTTGAGCTTGAGCTAGCTAGCTTGAGCTTGAGCTAGCTAGCTTGAGATTGAGCTAGCTAGCTAGCTTGTGCTTGAGCTAGCTAGCTAGCTTGAGCTTGAGCTTGAGCTAGCTGGCTTGAGCTTGAGCTAGCTAGCTTGAGCTTGAGCTAGCTAGCTTGAGCTTGAGCTAGCTAGCTAGCTTGAACTTGAGCTAGCTAGCTAGCTTGAGCTTGAGCTTGAGCTAGCTAGCTAGCTTGAGCTTGAGCTAGCTAGCTAGCTTGAGCTTGAGCTTGAGCTAGCTAGCTTGAGCTTGAGCTTGAGCTAGCTAGCTAGCTTGAGCTTGAGCTAGCTAGCTTGAGCTTGAGCTAGCTAGCTTGAGCTTGAGCTAGCTAGCTAGCTTGAGCTTGAGCTAGCTAGCTAGCTTGAACTTGAGCTAGCTAGCTAGCTTGAGCTTGAGCTAGCTAGCTAGCTTGAGCTAGCTAGCTAGCTTGAGCTTGAGCTTGAGCTTGAGCTAGCTAGCTTGAGCTTGAGCTAGCTAGCTAGCTTGAGCTTGAGCTAGCTAGCTAGCTTGAGCTTGAGCTAGCTAGCTAGCTTGAGCTTGAGCTTGAGCTAGCTAGCTTGAGCTTGAGCTTGAGCTAGCTAGCTAGCTTGAGCTTGAGCTAGCTAGCTTGAGCTTGAGCTAGCTAGCTTGAGCTTGAGCTAGCTAGCTAGCTTGAGCTTGAGCTAGCTAGCTAGCTTGAGCTTGAGCTAGCTGGCTTGAGCTTGAGCTAGATAGCTTGAGCTTGAGCTAGCTAGCTAGCTTGAGCTAGCTAGCTAGAGCTCGACCTATGAAAAGCTGCGCAAACACTTATTCTATAATAATTGCGAAAATTAAAAATTTCACAAGTGAAAAGCTGCATAAACAGTAATTCTATGTGTGGGGCATTATTAGGGGGAGGTGTCTTGTCAAAATATGGCTGGACTAAAGACCTCAACCCAGATAGGGTGGAAGGCCCTATGATCGGTCTGTTACTAATCGGTGACCGATAAAGACCTGACCAAGGCCTGTAGTAAGCTTGGTTAGGCATTACAGGAGATAACACTAAGACCGAGGGGTCTTAGAGAGCCCTCTAGCGGGGCGAATAGAGCTAGATCGAGCCTTGGGAAAGCTAGATCGAGCAGGACTGAAGCTAAAGGATAGACCGAGAGGTCTGTCTGGTCCTCCTAGAGAGGCCAAGAGAAAGTACGAGAAGCCAACTAAAGCTTGATCGGGCCTTCAGCAAGCACGACCGAGCTGTACCGGAGCTAACACTAAGACCGAGGGGTCTTAGAGAGCCCTCTAGCGGGGCGAATAGAGCTAGATCGAGCCTTGGGAAAGCTAGATCGAGCAGGACTGAAGCTAAACGATAGACCGAGAGGTCTGTCTGGTCCTCCTAGAGAGGCCAAGAGAAAAAACGAGAAGCTAACTAAAGCTTGATCGGGCCTTCAGCAAGCACGACCGAGCTGTACCGGAGCTAACACTAAGACCGAGGGGTCTTAGAGAGCCCTCTAGCGGGGCGAATAGAGCTTGATCAAGCCTTGGGCAAGCTAGATCGAGCAGGACTGAAGCTAAGCAAGAGACCGAGAGGTCTGTCTGGTCCTCCTAGAGAGGCCAAGAGAAAGTACGAGAAGCCAACTAAAGCTTGATCGGGCCTTCAGCAAGCACGACCGAGCTGTACCGGAGCTAACACTAAGACCGAGGGGTCTTAGAGAGCCCTCTAGCGGGGCGAATAGAGCTAGATCGAGCCTTGGGAAAGCTAGATCGAGCAGGACTGAAGCTAAACGATAGACCGAGAGGTCTGTCTGGTCCTCCTAGAGAGGCCAAGAGAAAGTACGAGAAGCTAACTAAAGCTTGATCGCGCCTTCAGCAAGCACGATTGAGCAAGACCGGAGCTAACACTAAGACCGAAGTGTCTTAGAGAGCCCTCTGGTGGGGCGAATAGAGCTAGATCGAGCCTTGGGAAAGCTAGATCGAGTAAGATTGAAGCTGAAAGAGTGTCAGAGGAGCAAATGAACCTCCAAAAAGTGAAAATCAAATTTTAGAAAAAACACAAGTTAAATACTGCATGGACAGTATTTCTATGTGTGGGGCATTATTAGGGGGAGGTGTCTTGTCAAAATATGGCTGGACTAAAGACCTCAACCCGGATAGGGTGGAAGGCCCCATGATCGGTCTGTTACTAATCGGTGACCGATAAAGACCTGACCAAGGCCTGTAGTAAGCTTGGTTAGGCATTACAGGAGTTAACACTAAGACCGAGGGGTCTTAGAGAGCCCTCTAGCGGGGCGAATAGAGCTAGATCGAGCCTTGGGAAAGCTAGATCGAGCAGGACTGAAGCTAAGCAAGAGACCGAAAGGTCTGTCTGGTCCTCCTAGAGAGGCCAAGAGAAAGTACGAGAAGCTAACTAAAGCTTGATCAGGCCTTCAGCAAGCACGACCGAGCTGTACCGGAGCTAACACTAAGACCGAGGGGTCTTAGAGAGCCCTCTAGCAGGGCGAATAGATCTAGATCGAGCCTTGGGAAAGCTAGATCGAGCAGGACTGAAGCTAAACGATAGACCGAGAGGTCTGTCTGGTCCTCCTAGAGAGGCCAAGAGAAAGTACGAGAAGCTAACTAAAGCTTGATCGGGCCTTCAGCAAGCACGACCGAGCTGTACCGGAGCTAACACTAAGACCGAGGGGTCTTAGAGAGCCCTCTAGCAGGGCGAATAGAGCTAGATCGAGCCTTGGGAAAGCTAGATCAAGCAGGACTGAAGCTAAACGATAGACCGAGAGGTCTGTCTGGTCCTCCTAGAGAGGCCAAGAGAAAGTACGAGAATCTAACTAAAGCTTGATCGGGCCTTCAGCAAGCACGACCGAGCTGTACCGGAGCTAACACTAAGACCGAGGGGTCTTAGAGAGCCCTCTAGCAGGGCGAATAGAGCTAGATCGAGCCTTGGGAAAGCTAGATCGAGCAGGACTGAAGCTAAACGATAGACCGAGAGGTCTGTCTGGTCCTCCTAGAGAGGCCAAGAGGAAGTACGAGAAGCTAACTAAAGCTTGATCGCGCCTTCAGCAAGCACGATTGAGCAAGACCGGAGCTAACACTAAGACCGAAGTGTCTTAGAGAGCCCTCTAGTGTGGCGAATAGAGCTAGATCGAGCCTTGGGAAAGCTAGATCGAGTAAGATTGAAGCTGAAAGAGTGTCAGAGGAGCAAATGAACCTCCAAAAAGTGAAAATCAAATTTTAGAAAAAAACACAAGTTAAATACTGCATGGACAGTAATTCTATGTGTGGGGCATTATTAGGGAGAGGTGTCTTGTCAAAATATGGCTGGACTAAAGACCTCAACCCGGATAGGGTGGAAGGCCCTATGATTGGTCTGTTACTAATCGGTGACCAATAAAGACCTGACCAAGGCCTGTAGTAAGCTTGGTTAGGCATTACAGAAGATAACACTAAGACCGAGGGGTCTTAGAGAGCCCTCTAGCGGGGCGAATAGAGCTTGATCAAGCCTTGGGCAAGCTAGATCGAGCAGGACTGAAGCTAAACGATAGACCGAGAGGTCTGTCTGGTCCTCCTAGAGAGGCCAAGAGAAAGTACGAGAATCTAACTAAAGCTGGGTCGGGCCTTCAGCAAGCACGACCGAGCAGTACCGGAGCTAACACTAAGACCGAGGGGTCTTAGAGAGCCCTCTAGTGGGGCGAATAGAGCTAGATCGAGCCTTGGGAAAGCTAGATCGAGCAGGACTGAAGCTAAACGATAAACCGAAAGGTCTGACGGGTCCTCATAAGAGGCATGGAGAAAGATCTGATACTAAAGTACCTCTCGGAAGTAATAAAATATGCCTGATGAAGCCGGGTATGATGTTTGTTGTTTGATGGCATTCATCGATTAGGTCTGGTGGATTCCCCATTACTCCGAGTGGTACTAGTAGAGGCTCCTACAGGGGTGAGCAAAGCGAGATCAAGCCTTAGGCAAGCTAGATCGAGCAGAACTGAAGCTGAAAAGCAAAATAAATGACAGGTCTGTCCAAATCAATAAACTTGAAATCCAGTGTGGTCACCACGGGTCACGAGGTGAATTCCTAGCGATTGTCTGCTGAACGTATAGGAAGGCCCGAAACGAACGATAATTTCATTGCACAGTGGAGATACTATACGTTCAGGAGTAGCATACATCGGGTTTGATCTATGATCATGTCTGGTCTCCGAGGATCCACCGGGTTACCAACTGGCACCGCTGTACTGGGTGTAAAACTGGGCCACCTGAAGTCCCGGGTGTAAAACTAGGTGCCTCTGTGCCAAAGTAGCGGCTTGCGTAGTGCATTATGCCTCCGGCTTGCGAAATGGTTATAAGCAATAACAACAGGACGCCGCGGGGTGTTCACTTAAAGGAGTAACGTTCTCTCAAGGGAGGGGATCTAAAAATCTTGATAAAACATTTATTCTATGCAAAATTTGTGCGCAAATTTTGCAAAGTAAAAAGCTGCACTGTAGCAAATTCTATGTGTGTAGCATTATTAGGGAAGTGTTGTTTGATGGCACCTCTCTACTTGATGCACCAAAGAACTACCTTGATGGCTCATGACCGCTGGTAATCTGTCGTCGCTAGTAGTTCGGAACTGAGAACAAATATGTTCGCAAATTACAACAATTATACAGCATATTGCTGAATAAAGCAGAACCGAATAATACTCAGTGACTTTACACCAAGACTGACTAATGTCTGGATTGTATCGTCCTACTCGAGTAAGGCGAAGAAAAGCTAGAAAGATACGCTTTTCACAAAGCAGGCTTAATGCATGCAAACCAAGGAGGAAGGAGTGATGCCCCTCCTTATAATAAGCAGAACCAAATAAAGAACAGACAGCATCATCTGTACAGTGACCAAGAAGAGGTGAAACTTCTGTATGTGAAAAGGCAATTTGAGCGAGATTTATTAGCAGACTAGTATTATGTTGTTTCTAGTAGGCGAAAGCCGAAACATCAACATGTGAAAATCTGATATTAAATCCTCAATCATTTTCCCTAGTATTATACAGCTATGAGTAACCTTAATTGGACACGGCAATTATTGCTGACCGGTGAAACTTTCGCATGGGAAAGACACACACACTTCTTGACAAAGCAATAAGTATTATGCTGTTTCTAGTACGCGAAAGCAGAAACATCAGCATGTGAAAGTTGTGAAGTTGAAGAATTTTTGTGTTGAGTACGATGTTGTTACTAGTAACCATGTCGACAGCTGAGAACTGTTCTCTAACCAATAGAAGGTGAAACTTCTGTATGTGAAAAGGCAATTTGAGCGAGATTTCTTAGCAGACTAGTATTATGTTGTTTCTAGTAGGCGAAAGCCGAAACATCAACATGTGAAAATCTGATATTAAATCCTCAATCATTTTCCCTAGTATTATACAGCTACTAGTAGCCGTAATTGGTCAGGGAAACATTGTTGACCGGTGAAACTTCACATGGGAAAGACACACAAATTACTTGACAAAACAATAAGTATTATGCTGTTTCTAGTATGCGAAAGCAGAAACATCAGCATGTGAAAGTTGTGAAGTTGAAAAGTTTTTGTGTTGAGTACGGTGTTGTTACTAGTAACCATGTCGACAGCTGGAAAGCTGTTCTCTAACCAATAAAAGGTAAAACTTCTGTATCTGAAGAGGCGGCGTGATTGAGATTTTTAACAGACTAGTATTATGTTGTTTCTAGTAGGCGAGAGCCGAAACATCGACATGTGAACATCTGGTTTTTAAATCATGAGTCAATTCTCCCTAGTATGATACAGTTGTTAGCCGGTATTGGTAACAGTAGAACAGAGATTTGGAGGGCAAAACCTGCTCATGGGAAATGCTCACAGAGCGCTATCTACCAGTACACATAGTATTATGCTGTTTCTAGTACGCGCGAGCCGAAACATCAGCATGTGAAATGTGTAATCGTGGGTAACTCTAAGTGTGTAGAGTACTGTGTAGTAACTAGTAGCCATGCCAAAGCATGCATTGAAACTCTTCGTGATTTAAAAAGCTCAAAGCAAGATTGACGAGGCCGCAAGGCTATGTCTTTCTAAATTCGAACAAATCGAAAGATTGTTCAAAGTACAATTAAACTGATTGATCCTGTCAGTTGCCATATGCTTGTCTGAAAGACTAAGCCATGCATGTGCAAGCGAAGCTTGAAAAAGTGGAACCGCGAATGGCTCATTAAATCAGTTACTATCTATTAGTTGATTTGCAAGCTAAATGAATAACTGCGGTAACCCTGCAGCTAATGCATGCTGATTGTCCGACACTGTCGGAGACTTTTACAAGACTACACCGGGTGATTTGCTAAGTACAGACACATCCCGTGATGAGTCCTAGTAACTGAAAGATCCCAGATAGCTTCGGCTTGGGGACGGAACTTCCGAATTTCTGACCTATCAACCTATGATGGTAGTGTAACGGACTACCATGGTTGTGACGGGTAACGGGGAATCAGGGTTCGATTCCGGAGAGGGAGCCTTAGAAACGGCTACCACATCCAAGGAAGGCAGCAGGCACGCAAATTACCCACTCTCCGCACGAGGAGGTAGTGACTAGAAATAATGATATGAACCTTTATGGTTTGTAATCAGAATGGAATGGACTTAAAAGCTCCATTGATGAACGAGTAGAGGGCAAGTCTGGTGCCAGCAGCCGCGGTAATACCAGCCTCTACAAGCGTATGCAATAGTTGCTGCGTTTAAAAAGCTCATAGTTGGATCTGTTTGAGTAGAACGGCAACATGGTCTTCAGTTAAATCTGTTGACTCGTTCCGCTCATCCTTCGCATCGAAGAAATAGTTTGCACTTAAATGTGACGAACTGTGGAAACGGTGTTTTCACCCTGAGAAAATTAGAGTGTTCAAAGCATCCTTTGGGATCGAATAATAAAGCATGGAATAATGGAGAATGACCCGCTACTCGATTGATGCCGGTTGGCTGAGTGCGGTAATGATTGAAAGGAACAGACGGGGGCATTTGTATTGCTACGTTAGAGGTGAAATTCTTGGATCGTGGCAAGACAAACTACTGCGAAAGCATTTGCCAAGAATGTTTTCATTAATCAAGAACGAAAGTCAGAGTATTGAAGAGGATTAGATACCCTCGTAATTCTGACCATAAACTATACCAACCTACAATTTGTCAAAGTCGATCTTGACTTGGCAAGAGATTAACCGGGAAACCAAAGTTTATTGGTTCCGGGGGAAGTATGGTTGCAAAATCGAAACTTAAAGGAATTGACGGAAGGGCACCACCAGGAGTGGAGCCTGCGGCTTAATTTGACTCAACACGGGAAAACTCACCCGGTCCAGACATCTTAAGGATTGACAGATTGAATATCTTTCATGATTATATGGGCGGTGGTGCATGGCCGTTCTTAGTTAGTGGAGTGATCTGTCTGGTTAATTCCGATAACGAACGAGATCTTCTCCATCTAAATAATGAAATTCACTATATGTGAATTCAAACACTTCTTAGAGGAACTATGCGGAATTAAATACCGCAGATGAAGTGAGGCTATAACAGGTCTGTGATGCCCTTAGATGTTCTGGACTGCACGCGCGCTACACTGTGTACTTTTAGATTGAGTACTCAGCCCTTGGTCCGAAATGGACTGGGCAATCAGAGAAAAGTACAGCGCTTCAAGGGGATCGTCTGTTGTAACTTGCAGACGTGAACCAGGAATTCCTGGTACTTATGAGTCAACAACTCATAGGGATTACGTCCCTGCCCTTTGTACACACCGCCCGTCGCTACTACTGATTGGATAGTTAAGCAAGAATTGCAAATTCCTACTGTTGGGACTTCGGTCTCCGGCAACGGGATGAAGCGGATCGAGCTTAATTGTCTAGAGGAAGTAAAAGTCGTAACAAGGTTTCCGTAGGGGAACCTGCGGAAGGATCAGTGATTGATTCCTTCGGGCATGGCTGCTGGTAGAGGCCATGTCTGTAGTGCGCATGACGCTCTGTCGCTAGAGATTGCTTGGCAACCAATCTCGAATTATGTATCGAGCTCAAAAACTACTTGTGTGGATACATAGTTCAGCAGTCATGGCAAGGGACTGCTTAAAGGGAGACTAGTTAGCAAAAGCAGCCTAGCAGAACTGCAGCTATCTAGATCTCAGAAGCTGGGTTATAGAAGCCCAGCTATAGACTTGTGAATGAGAAAGGCCTAAAAAGGTCCACAAGTCGCGTGGTTAGAACCGACACGCAAAAATCCCAGCGAGTGACAGAGCGTTGCGCTGTTCAGTGGGAAAGAGTTGAGCTACTCGGGGCGCCCACTGAACTTGCTCCGAGCCAAAGGCTCGAAAAAACACAGCTTAGCCTCAGATCCTTTACATAGAAGGCTAGCTAAAATAAACTTACCTTGGACGAGGGTAAAGTTTAGTCAGTTCTTAGGGGAGAGTAATCCACAGCTTCTCGCCCTCTGAACATTCTCCCAGATATGTAGGTCTGGGAGAGTCTCCTCCTGTTCTTCGGAATCTGGAGGTAGACAAAGACAGTACGATACGATCTTGCATCGGGATGACTAACCGATAATGATCATAATCTGACAATTTTTCCGGCTTGAGGCACCGGAGTCAGATTAAAGACACATACTGAACTAAAGGCGTATGTGCAAAGCTTGTCGGAGTGTAGAGAGTCAAGCTGAGTTGACTCGTCACGTGGTGATGACAACAGCCATGTGCAAAACACTCACAACTTTATCGTCTATGTGGAAAAGGTTGCTAACAGCGCTCTCTATGAGAGGCCCTCGCATATAACTATACGAGGAAAAGGCGATAGAGTTGTTTGAATGTGGGGCAGGTTCATCGACAAGCTAAGTTGATCACATTCTTGTTGTGGCATCCTACTAGAATTGGTCACGGTCTGCACCAACTCTCCCCAAGTTGGCCAGACTTAAAACTAGAAATAAGGTTTGCAGCTATGTGAACCTAGAAACTGTAAAGGAGTTGAAAGAACTTAAAGGAATTGAAAGAGGCCTTGAGGTATATCCTCTTGGTAAAGACCCACAAAAGCTCACAAAAGTGGCTTCGAAGGGCAAAACTGGTTCATCCAAAACAATTGGAGAGCTTAAAGCAGAACCAATTCGAATGAAACACTATTGGTGAAACTTCATCATGAGAACGTCACAAGCTGATCACGCTCTATGATATGACTAGTATTATGTTGCTTCTAGTAGGCTAAGCGCAAGCCGAAACATCAACATGTGAAAGTCGTAGAATTTTGCAATCAAACTGTGGCTAGTACTGTGATGTTACTAGTAACCTGGTGTTCCGTCATATGGCCAAGAGAGCATTTGAAGGCGAAACTTCTGCATGGGAAAGCTGCATCATGATCAAAATTTTATATCGAGTATTATGTTGACGTTAGTAGGCCTTGGCCGAAAACGCAGCATGTGAAAGGTATAGATAAAAGTTATTGTTGCAGTCAGTACTGTGTAGTTACTAGTAGCTGGATTTAAGCTCAAAATGAGACACTGTTGGTGAAACTTCATCATGAGAATGTCACAAGCTGATCAAGCTCTATGATATGACTAGTATTATGTTGCTTCTAGTAGGCTAAGCGCAAGCCGAAACATCAACATGTGAAAGTCGTAGAATTTTGCGATCAAATTGTGGCTAGTACTGTGATGTTACTAGTAACCTTGTGTTACGTCATATGGCCAAGAGAGCATTTGAAGGCGAAACTTCTGCATGGGGAAGCTGCATCATGAACAAAAGTTTATATCGAGTATTATGTTGACATTAGTAGGCCCTGGCCGAAAGCGCAGCATGTGAAAGGTATAGATAAAAGTTATCGTTGCAGTCAGTACTGTGTAGTTACTAGTAGCTGGATTTAAGCTCGAAATTAGACACTGTTGGTGAAACTTCATCATGAGAACGTCACAAGCTGATCACGCTCCATGATATGACTAGTATTATGTTGCTTCTAGTAGGCTAAGCGCAAGCCGAAACATCAACATGTGAAAGTCGTAGAATTTTGCGATCAAATTGTGGCTAGTACTGTGATGTTACTAGTAACCTTGTGTTACGTCATATGGCCAAGAGAGCATTTGAAGGCGAAACTTCTGCATGGGGAAGCTGCATCATGAACAAAAGTTTATATCGAGTATTATGTTGACGTTAGTAGGCCCTGGCCGAAAGCGCAGCATGTGAAAGGTATAGATAAAAGTTAGCGTTGCAGTCAGTACTGTGTAGTTACTAGTAGCTGGATTTAAGCTCGAAATGAGACACTGTTGGTGAAACTTCATCATGAGAACGTCACAAGCTGATCACGCTCTATGATATGACTAGTATTATGTTGCTTCTAGTAGGCTAAGCGCAAGCCGAAACATCAACATGTGAAAGTCGTAGAATTTTGCAATCAAACTGTGGCTAGTACTGTGATGTTACTAGTAACCTTTTCTTACGTCATATGGCCAAGAGAGCATTTGAAGGCGAAACTTCTGCATGGGGAAGCTGCATCATGAACAAAAGTTTATATCGAGTATTATGTTGACGTTAGTAGGCCCTGGCCGAAAGCGCAGCATGTGAAAGGTATAGATAAAAGTTATCGTTGCAGTCAGTACTGTGTAGTTACTAGTAGCTGGATTTAAGCTCGAAGTGAGACACTGTTGGTGAAACTTCATCATGAGAACGTCACAAGCTGATCACGCTCTATGATATGACTAGTATTATGTTGCTTATAGTAGGCTAAGCGCAAGCCGAAACATCAACATGTGAAAGTCGTAGAATTTTGCGATCAAACTGTGGCTAGTACTTTGATGATGCTTGTAGCCAACCGAATTGGTTGAAAAGCCCAATAAGTAAGCTAACTTGGGAGAGCTTGTTGGAAACCAAATGCTACTAGATTGGTCCAAATACATCCTTCAACAGGGGATCACTTGGCTCGCTTTACGAAGAGGAGCACAGCTATATGTGTTAATTCGGTATGAATCGCAAGATTTGTTTACCGACCTCTCTAACGCAAAAGGCGGTCTCGGCTTCGGCTGTTGACTGCGTCCGATTCAGGGTTATATAACTCTCGATTGAACACATTGATGTTCTATTGTTGGTGCTTCCAATAAAATTGGAACACTTAAAGCAGAACCGATTCAAATAATAGCATTCTGATCAATGATTGCATTCCTTGATCAAGAACTGCTGGAGTCATTGTGATGGCGAATTTTCTTCATAAGAAAATTGCAAAGAGACGGAACTTAATGAGACTAGTATTATGTTGTTTCTAGTAAGCGGAAGCTGAAACAGCAACATGTGAAAATCAAGTTTTGTTCAATGATCTCGAGGCGATAAGTACTATGAAGCAACTAGTAGCCTAAGCATGACTCAGATTTGAGACAGTCAAAAAGACTGGCGAAACTTCTTCACATGAAAGTTACATAGAGAACTACAAATGTATACAGCGAGTATTATGTTGTTTCTAGTAGGCGAAAGCTGAAACATCAACATGTGAAAGTTGTCTGCAAACTGTAGAACGATATGTGATTAGTACTGTGCTGTTACTAGTAGCCAGTCTGACTGTAGAAGCCAAGACAAAGGGAAACTAATGCATCTGAAAAGGACAAGTTATGGAAAGGTATGCACGATAAGTATTATGTTGTTTCTAGTAAGCGGCAGCTGAAACATCAACATGTGAACGTCGTTGTGTACAGTAACCTAGAACTATATAGTCCTTAGTAACGTGCATTTACTAGTACCTGTAATTGGTATTCAGACTCAGGCAGTTTGGAATAGTTTGGCAAAGATGCACCAGAGAAAACTGGGATTTGATACAGAAATTGTTGAATACAAGTATTATGCTGCTTCTAGTAGGTTGAATCCGAAACATCAGCATGTGAAAATTGAAAACATTTCTGGTTCGAATTGTCACAAGTATTTGGTGATCTGAGTAGCCAAACTCACTACAACGCCAATTGAAGGCAAAAATTCTCAACGGGAAAAGCTATTCTCATTGAATGAGCTAACAAGACGAGTATTATGTTGCTTCTAGTAGGCGAAAGCCAAAACATCAACATGTGAAAGTCTTGCTGAACAAATTTAATGTTGTTGAGCTCAGTACCGTGTGAATTAGTAGCCATAATTGGCGAGCGAAAATTGAACTGGCGAAACTTCGTCTTTGGAAAATTGCAGATGCCGAGCACTTATTTTGCAACGAGTATTATGTTGACTGTAGTAAGCGAAAGCCGAAACAGCAACATGTGAAAGCTGTTGAAATTTGTGGTCATTTTGCAATAAGTACAAGGAGTGTAACTAGTAGCCAGGTCAAAATTTGGGATAAGAATGAGCAAAAATTCTGCATGAGAACAGTTGAAATTATGAAACTAAATTACAAAGACTAGTATTATGTTGTTTCGAGTACGCGAAAGCGGAAACATCAACATGTGAACGTTTGTAACGAAGTTTCGTTAATTTTCAGCCTAGTACTGAGCAAGAACGAGTAGCCTCATCTCCAATCCCACGCAAAATGTAGTGAAATATGTGAGTGAACCTTATTCACGGTGAGGGTTTCCCGAGGTCTGTATTGCAGCGAGTATTATGTTGCTTCTAGTAAGCGAAAGCTGAAACAACAACATTTGAAAGTTGGAATTAATGACTGAATGGAAACTTCGACCTGTGTTTGATAGTAGTAGCGAACAAAACTGCTGAATCGGTTTCTGTCTCATATTGGTCAGTGAACCAATTAAGAGACAATCAACTACATAACCTGAATTGGGCGAGAGAACCCCCTTAACTTAAGCATATCAGTAAGGGGAGGAAAAGAAATCAACTGAGAATCCCTTAGTAATGGCGAATGAACAGGGAAAAGCTCATCGGGAAGAGAAATGGCAACATTTCTCGGTGTCCGGTATGGTTTGATGCTAGACTGGTGAATTTGTCCTGATGTCTACTGGAAAGTAGCATCAAAGAAGGTGAAAATCCTGTAAAGGTCATTTTCGATACCAGTCATAATGGCTCATTCCTATGAGTAGAGTTGTTTGAAAGTGCAACTCGAAGCTGGAGATATGTCTCTCCAAAAGCTAATTATAAAGCGAGACCGATAGTAAACAAGTACCGTGAGGGAAAGTTGAAAAGCACTCTGAAGAGAGAGTGAAAAGTACGTGAAACTGTTGAAGGGGAACTGGAGTGAGCGTTACCATACTCAATGCCTTGATATTATATTCTCGGCTACCGAGTAGTGTAGTTGTCGTCTTTTGGCAAATCTTGTTAATGAATCGAGCAGAAGTTTTCCTCGGAATTCTTCTTGTTGATTCTAAACAAAATGAGATAAATTGATCTTGATTGCCTGTCTGACCTCAACTTC
>NW_027451585.1:25000-26685 GCF_964194025.1 Convolutriloba macropyga
AGTGGCAGCCAATCAGAGTGCGAGAAAAGCGCTCCCAAATGGCCTAACAGTGGCAGCCAATCAGAGTGCGAGAAAAGCGCTCCCAAATGGCCTAACAGTGGCAGCCAATCAGAGTGCGAGAAAAGCGCTCCCAAATGGCCTAACAGTGGCAGCCAATCAGAGTGCGAGAAAAGCGCTCCCAAATGGCCTAACAGTGGCAGCCAATCAGAGTGCGAGAAAAGCGCTCCCAAATGGCCTAACAGTGGCAGCCAATCAGAGTGCGAGAAAAGCGCTCCCAAATGGCCTAACAGTGGCAGCCAGCTAGAGCTAGCTTAAGTTAGCTTGGGTTAGCTTGAGTTAGCTTTAATTAGCTTTAATTAGCTTAAGCTAGCTTAAGTTAGCTTGGGTTAGCTTGAGTTAGCTTGAGCTAGCTTGAGTTAGCTTGAATTAGCTTGAGTTAGCTTGAATTAGCTTGAGTTAGCTTGAGTTAGCTTGAATTAGCTTGAGTTAGCTTGAGTTAGCTCGGGTTAGCTTGAGTTTGACTTCATTAACCCAAGTTAGCTTGGGTTAACTTCATTAAGTTAGCTTGAACTAGCTTGAGTTAGCTTGAGTTAGCTTGAGTTAGCTAGCTTGAATTAGCTTGAGTTAGCTTGAGTTAGCTTGAATTAGCTTGAGTTAGCTTGAGTTAGCTCGGGTTAGCTTGAGTTTGACTTCATTAACCCAAGTTAGCTTGGGTTAACTTCATTAAGTTAGCTTGAACTAGCTTGAGTTAGCTTGAGTTAGCTTGAGTTAGCTTGAGTTAGCTTGAGTTAGCTTGTCTTAGCTTTAGCTAGCTTGAGTTAGCTTGAACTAGCTTTAGCTACCTTGAGTTAGCTTGAGTTAGCTCGGGTTAGCTTGAGTTAGCTTGAGTTAGCTTGAGTTAGCTTTAGCTAGCTTGAGTTAGCTTGAGTTAGCTTGAGTTAGCTTGAGTTAGCTTGAATTAGCTTGAGTTAGCTTGAGTTAGCTTTAGCTAGCTTGGGTTAGCTTGAGCTAGCTTGAGTTAGCTCGGGTTAGCTTGAGTTAGCTTGAGTTAGCTTTAGCTAGCTTGAGTTAGCTTGAGTTAGCTTGAGTTAGCTTGAGTTAGCTTTAGCTAGCTTGAGTTAGCTTGAACTAGCTTGAGTTAGCTTGAGCTAGCTTGAGTTAGCTTGAGTTAGCTTGAGTTAGCTTTAGCTAGCTTGAGTTAGCTTGAACTAGCTTTAGTTAGCTTGAGTTAGCTTGAGTTAGCTTGAGTTAGCTTGAGTTAGCTTGTCTTAGCTTTAGCTAGCTTGAGTTAGCTTGAACTAGCTTTAGCTACCTTGAGTTAGCTTGAGTTAGCTCGGGTTAGCTTGAGTTAGCTTGAGTTAGCTTGAGTTAGCTTTAGCTAGCTTGAGTTAGCTTGAGTTAGCTTGAGTTAGCTTGAACTAGCTTGAGTTAGCTTGAGTTAGCTTGAGTTAGCTTGAGTTAGCTTGAGTTAGCTTGAGTTAGCTTGTCTTAGCTTTAGCTAGCTTGAGTTAGCTTGAACTAGCTTTAGCTACCTTGAGTTAGCTTGAGTTAGCTCGGGTTAGCTTGAGTTAGCTTGAGTTAGCTTGAGTTAGCTTTAGCTAGCTTGAGTTAGCTTGAGTTAGCTTGAGTTAGCTTGAGTTAGCTTGAATTAGCTTGAGTTAGCTTGAGTTAGCTTTAGCTAGCTT
>NW_027451586.1:15000-17500 GCF_964194025.1 Convolutriloba macropyga
TAGTACCGAGAGGCGCCGATTGAGTGTTTGTATCATTCGTTTTACTAGTCCTGTGCCTCCGTGGTCTCCTACTGGTGCTAAGATTGGTTTGATTTGTTGTCCTTGCAAAATATCTCAAAGTTTCTAGATTTAAATGCTTCGCCTTATGGTACCTGGTATTCCGTGAAATTTTATAAGGCTTTTTAGTTAATTTGTTGCTGTTTCTGTGTCGCAGTTGTGGTATGCTTTTGCGTGTGGATATCGAGAGTATCTATCTATTGAGACTAGTAAGTATGTGTCTTTGTTGTTTTCTGTAATTGGACCTGTGAAGTCTAATTGTAGTTCCTGATTTGGATCTGTAAGTGTTTTTAATTGTGTGTGTGAATTTTTTGCGATTATCGGTTTCAGGTTCTTACCTATCTTTGTGCATGGCCTGCATCTTTAAGCTATGAGCACAATTTCTCTATGGATCCGTGGAAACCATATCAATTGGGCCATGATCACGATTCCCGCTTGTCCCGTATGGGTTTTGTGGATAGAAGGTAATGCAATATTTCGTAATTGAGGTGGTAAATGTAACTTTCCGTCGTAAATAATGCAGCCTGTTTCATTAACGGAGAGATTTTTTCTAAGTGAATGCCAATATTTTGAATAAGGTTTAATTGCAAGCTAGTCTTTATTAATAATGAGCTTTCTAATTCGGGCACTTTGGTTATCTAGTTTTTGTAGCTTATACGATAAAGTTCTCATTCATAACTTTGTGGAGGTTAGATAATAGTAAAGGGGTTTCGCCCTTTGGGTAATTTCAAATGGATTATCTGCCCAATTGGGATCGAGGGGTTCTAAGCCTTTTCGAATGTTTGAGGTCTCATCAGTTTGTGTTCCGATAGTAATGGTATTTTGATTTAATTTATTTTCAGTATCTGTATTAATAATGGATTGGATGTTTTGAAGTGGGTAAGCATTCATTTTGTTTTTTGATCTATATCTCCTCTCAATTTTTTGTTCGAATGTTTTTCTGGATGGATTATTTCTTGTGCAAACGTTTAATTTATGCTTTGGAATTTCTGTTGATTTTATTTGAATTTGAATGATTTGAAGCAATAGGCGACTGAATTTTGTAACGATTAAGGCAAAAAGCGTGTTTGCTTGTGTTGTCTTGCTTTCTTTCTTCATGACGCAATTATGCTTGCTAGTTTTTCTCGCGTTGTGATTGGTTAAAACTCTTTGTGCATTTTGGAGTGTGTGTGTGAGTGCATTTTTAGTGTGAATGACGAAATTATTGTCGTTGTCCGATATTGGTGGTGCTGCGGATATAGGATATCTGCTGAAGTAATCTGCGAACCCATATTTTTTCCCGGTATATGGCTTACGTTGAATGTGAAGGCGAGTAGTCGATCGACCCATTTGGTTAGGCGATTTTTTCAAATGCACGATCGTGTTCGGTAGTCCATTTTAGTTTTGTTCTTTTTGTGTTGTTTTTTGTAAATAATTGGGGTCTTAGTGGTGCTGTTAGATTGGATAGGTTTTGAATGAATTTAATTAAGTGGTGGATGCTTCCCATAAATGATCGTTAATGTTTTAGTGTGTGTGTGGTGTTTCCATTTGGGTAATTGCGTTCGTTTTGCGTTCTTTTGGAATAATCCCGTTTGAATTTATTTTGTAGCCTAGCCATGTAATTTCTGTTTGTAGAAACTCACATTTTTGTAAGCCTATTGCGAGATTTTGTTTATCTAGTTTATATAGGAGTTTTTCTATTTCTTTTCGTGATCTTCTTGTTTTCATATCGTGATTATAATTATTTCGTCAAAGAATGCGTGTGCTGACGTGATGTTGGTTAGTGTATAATCCATTACGTTTTTGAATGTAGCGGGCATATCTGTTAGGCTGTAGAATCCATTTATGAATCTGTACGTTCCGGTGGCGTTGCCTCCTAGTACATTAAAGTTACAATGTTTTTGTGTTTCCTTGTGGAGTGGTATTTGACTGTAAGCGTTTTTTAGGTCTATTTTGGAAAAGTAGATTGTTCCTGTTTTATTTTTTAATTCGCTTATTTTTTTTCGATATTACATCCATGAGGTGATCGATGCTTTGCATTTGGTATTTGTTTTGTGTATTGCGTCGTTTAGTTCTTTTGAGTCTAGTGATATTTTTATTGTGTTGTCATTTTTGACTGTGATTACTACTGGGCTTAAGAAATATTCGTCGGAACATTTTTCAAGTTTGATGATTTGTTTGACGTCTATTAATTTCTTTAATTATTTTTCTACCTTGTCTATGAGATGTAGTGGGACTCGCCTTCCTTTATGTTGTGTTGGTTTAAGATATTGTTTGAATGTTGATTTTGCTATTTTGTTTTTTGATCGGCCCATTGGGATACATAGGTGGAGACATTTTTTGAAGATTTTGTGTGCAATTTGTATATTTTTGTTTTCGTTTATGTTAAATATTTGCTCACTTTTTTGTTTTTGCGCGAGTTGTATTCCGAGTTTTTGAAGGATGTTTCTGCCTAGCAGGTGTC
>NW_027451587.1:0-20510 GCF_964194025.1 Convolutriloba macropyga
ACTTGCGTGCATACTTTAGCGCAATCAATGTGTCCTCCTACACATGAATATCATTTTTGAGCTGGTGAGGCTCTTTTTCTCTAATCTAACTTGCGTTAGATATTGATATTCATGGTTGGGTATAGGCCACGAGCTCTAGTGCCATCCATTTTCAGGGCTGATTGATTCGGCAGGTGAGTTGTTACACACTCCTTAGCGGATTCAACTTCCATGACCACCGTCCTGCTGTCAGTATCAATCAACACCTTTTGTGGTGACTCATGAGCAAGTAGTTAGGCGCCTTAACCCAACTTTTGGTTCATCCCACATCGCCGGTTCTGCTTACCAAAAGCGGCCCACAAAAAGCTTGCATTCATAGTCCAAGTGCAATTAAGTCACAAGGACATCTCACCGATTTATAGTTTGAGAATAGGTGAAGGAAAAATTTTCCCCCATTCCTCTAATCATTCGCTTTAACCGATGAAATTGCTTTGCGAAGATTTTTCAATCTTGCTCAAGCTTTTGCTATCCTGAGGGAAACTTCGGAGGAAACCAGCTACTAGATGGTTCGATTAGTCTTTCGCCCCTATGCTCAGGTCAGACGATCGATTTGCACGTCAGAACCGCTTCGGGCTTCCACCATGGTTTCCCGTGGCTTCGCCCTGCCCAAGCATAGATCACCATCTTTCGGGTCGTGTGCTACTTGCTCTGGATCAGTCATGCAATAAGAGCAAAACCGTCCGTGGTTGCGGGACACCGAATCGGCGCCCTCACCACACAAAGTAGTGCAATTCATAAAAATTACACTGTTCACTTTCATTTCGCGTGTGCGCTTTCAATGAGCGACAACACTTGCAAGCAACTCACACTCCTTGGTCCGTGTTTCAAGACGGGCTGTAGAGAGCATTGAATAGGAAGTTGAGGTCAGACAGGCAATCAAGATCAATTTATCTCATTTTGTTTAGAATCAACAAGAAGAATTCCGAGGAAAACTTCTGCTCGATTCATTAACAAGATTTGCCAAAAGACGACAACTACACTACTCGGTAGCCGAGAATATAATATCAAGGCATTGAGTATGGTAACGCTCACTCCAGTTCCCCTTCAACAGTTTCACGTACTTTTCACTCTCTCTTCAGAGTGCTTTTCAACTTTCCCTCACGGTACTTGTTTACTATCGGTCTCGCTTTATAATTAGCTTTTGGAGAGACATATCTCCAGCTTCGAGTTGCACTTTCAAACAACTCTACTCATAGGAATGAGCCATTATGACTGGTATCGAAAATGACCTTTACAGGATTTTCACCTTCTTTGATGCTACTTTCCAGTAGACATCAGGACAAATTCACCAGTCTAGCATCAAACCATACCGGACACCGAGAAATGTTGCCATTTCTCTTCCCCGATGAGCTTTTCCCTGTTCATTCGCCATTACTAAGGGATTCTCAGTTGATTTCTTTTCCTCCCCTTACTGATATGCTTAAGTTAAGGGGGTTCTCTCGCCCCAATTCAGGTTATGTAGTTGATTGTCTCTTAATTGGTTCACTGACCAATATGAGACAGAAACCGATTCAGCAGTTTTGTTCGCTACTACTATCAAACACAGGTCGAAGTTTCCATTCAGTCATTAATTCCAACTTTCAAATGTTGTTGTTTCAGCTTTTCGCTTACTAGAAGCAACATAATACTCGCTGCAATACAGACCTCGGGAAACCCTCACCGTGAATAAGGTTCACTCACATATTTCACTACATTTTGCGTGGGATTGGAGATGAGGCTACTCGTTCTTGCTCAGTACTAGGCTGAAAATTAACGAAACTTCGTTACAAACGTTCACATGTTGATGTTTCCGCTTTCGCGTACTCGAAACAACATAATACTAGTCTTTGTAATTTAGTTTCATAATTTCAACTGTTCTCATGCAGAATTTTTGCTCATTCTTATCCCAAATTTTGACCTGGCTACTAGTTACACCTCCTTGTACTTATTGCAAAATGACCACAAATTTCAACAGCTTTCACATGTTGCTGTTTCGGCTTTCGCTTACTACAGTCAACATAATACTCGTTGCAAAATAAGTGCTCGGCATCTGCAATTTTCCAAAGACGAAGTTTCGCCAGTTCAATTTTCGCTCGCCAATTATGGCTACTAATTCACACGGTACTGAGCTCAACAACATTAAATTTGTTCAGCAAGACTTTCACATGTTGATGTTTTGGCTTTCGCCTACTAGAAGCAACATAATACTCGTCTTGTTAGCTCATTCAATGAGAATAGCTTTTCCCGTTGAGAATTTTTGCCTTCAATTGGCGTTGTAGTGAGTTTGGCTACTCAGATCACCAAATACTTGTGACAATTCGAACCAGAAATGTTTTTCAATTTTCACATGCTGATGTTTCGGATTCAACCTACTAGAAGCAGCATAATACTTGTATTCAACAATTTCTGTATCAAATCCCAGTTTTCTCTGGTGCATCTTTGCCAAACTATTCCAAACTGCCTGAGTCTGAATACCAATTACAGGTACTAGTAAATGCACGTTTACTAAGGACTATATAGTTCTAGGTTACTGTACACAACGACGTTCACATGTTGATGTTTCAGCTGCCGCTTACTAGAAACAACATAATACTTATCGTGCATACCTTTCCATAACTTGTCCTTTTCAGATGCATTAGTTTCCCTTTGTCTTGGCTTCTACAGTCAGACTGGCTACTAGTAACAGCACAGTACTAATCACATATCGTTCTACAGTTTGCAGACAACTTTCACATGTTGAATGTTTCAGCTTTCGCCTACTAGAAACAACATAATACTCGCTGTATACATTTGTAGTTCTCTATGTAACTTTCATGTGAAGAAGTTTCGCCAGTCTTTTTGACTGTCTCAAATCTGAGTCATGCTTAGGCTACTAGTTGCTTCATAGTACTTATCGCCTCGAGATCATTGAACAAAACTTGATTTTCACATGTTGCTGTTTCAGCTTCCGCTTACTAGAAACAACATAATACTAGTCTCATTAAGTTCCGTCTCTTTGCAATTTTCTTATGAAGAAAATTCGCCATCACAATGACTCCAGCAGTTCTTGATCAAGGAATGCAATCATTGATCAGAAATGCTATTATTTGAATCGGTTCTGCTTTAAGTGTTCCAATTTTATTGGAAGCACCAACAATAGAACATCAATGTGTTCAATCGAGAGTTATATAACCCTGAATCGGACGCAGTCAACAGCCGAAGCCGAGACCGCCTTTTGCGTTAGAGAGGTCGGTAAACAAATCTTGCGATTCATACCGAATTAACACATATAGCTGTGCTCCTCTTCGTAAAGCGAGCCAAGTGATCCCCTGTTGAAGGATGTATTTGGACCAATCTAGTAGCATTTGGTTTCCAACAAGCTCTCCCAAGTTAGCTTACTTATTGGGCTTTTCAACCAATTCGGTTGGCTACAAGCATCATCAAAGTACTAGCCACAGTTTGATCGCAAAATCTACGACTTTCACATGTTGATGTTTCGGCTTGCGCTTAGCCTACTATAAGCAACATAATACTAGTCATATCATAGAGCGTGATCAGCTTGTGACGTTCTCATGATGAAGTTTCACCAACAGTGTCTCACTTCGAGCTTAAATCCAGCTACTAGTAACTACACAGTACTGACTGCAACGATAACTTTTATCTATACCTTTCACATGCTGCGCTTTCGGCCAGGGCCTACTAACGTCAACATAATACTCGATATAAACTTTTGTTCATGATGCAGCTTCCCCCATGCAGAAGTTTCGCCTTCAAATGCTCTCTTGGCCATATGACGTAAGAAAAGGTTACTAGTAACATCACAGTACTAGCCACAGTTTGATTGCAAAATTCTACGACTTTCACATGTTGATGTTTCGGCTTGCGCTTAGCCTACTAGAAGCAACATAATACTAGTCATATCATAGAGCGTGATCAGCTTGTGACGTTCTCATGATGAAGTTTCACCAACAGTGTCTCATTTCGAGCTTAAATCCAGCTACTAGTAACTACACAGTACTGACTGCAACGCTAACTTTTATCTATACCTTTCACATGCTGCGCTTTCGGCCAGGGCCTACTAACGTCAACATAATACTCGATATAAACTTTTGTTCATGATGCAGCTTCCCCATGCAGAAGTTTCGCCTTCAAATGCTCTCTTGGCCATATGACGTAACACAAGGTTACTAGTAACATCACAGTACTAGCCACAATTTGATCGCAAAATTCTACGACTTTCACATGTTGATGTTTCGGCTTGCGCTTAGCCTACTATAAGCAACATAATACTAGTCATATCATAGAGCGTGATCAGCTTGTGACGTTCTCATGATGAAGTTTCACCAACAGTGTCTCACTTCGAGCTTAAATCCAGCTACTAGTAACTACACAGTACTGACTGCAACGATAACTTTTATCTATACCTTTCACATGCTGCGCTTTCGGCCAGGGCCTACTAACGTCAACATAATACTCGATATAAACTTTTGTTCATGATGCAGCTTCCCCATGCAGAAGTTTCGCCTTCAAATGCTCTCTTGGCCATATGACGTAAGAAAAGGTTACTAGTAACATCACAGTACTAGCCACAGTTTGATTGCAAAATTCTACGACTTTCACATGTTGATGTTTCGGCTTGCGCTTAGCCTACTAGAAGCAACATAATACTAGTCATATCATAGAGCGTGATCAGCTTGTGACGTTCTCATGATGAAGTTTCACCAACAGTGTCTCATTTCGAGCTTAAATCCAGCTACTAGTAACTACACAGTACTGACTGCAACGCTAACTTTTATCTATACCTTTCACATGCTGCGCTTTCGGCCAGGGCCTACTAACGTCAACATAATACTCGATATAAACTTTTGTTCATGATGCAGCTTCCCCATGCAGAAGTTTCGCCTTCAAATGCTCTCTTGGCCATATGACGTAACACAAGGTTACTAGTAACATCACAGTACTAGCCACAATTTGATCGCAAAATTCTACGACTTTCACATGTTGATGTTTCGGCTTGCGCTTAGCCTACTAGAAGCAACATAATACTAGTCATATCATGGAGCGTGATCAGCTTGTGACGTTCTCATGATGAAGTTTCACCAACAGTGTCTCATTTCGAGCTTAAATCCAGCTACTAGTAACTACACAGTACTGACTGCAACGATAACTTTTATCTATACCTTTCACATGCTGCGCTTTCGGCCAGGGCCTACTAATGTCAACATAATACTCGATATAAACTTTTGTTCATGATGCAGCTTCCCCATGCAGAAGTTTCGCCTTCAAATGCTCTCTTGGCCATATGACGTAACACAAGGTTACTAGTAACATCACAGTACTAGCCACAATTTGATCGCAAAATTCTACGACTTTCACATGTTGATGTTTCGGCTTGCGCTTAGCCTACTAGAAGCAACATAATACTAGTCATATCATAGAGCTTGATCAGCTTGTGACATTCTCATGATGAAGTTTCACCAACAGTGTCTCATTTTGAGCTTAAATCCAGCTACTAGTAACTACACAGTACTGACTGCAACAATAACTTTTATCTATACCTTTCACATGCTGCGTTTTCGGCCAAGGCCTACTAACGTCAACATAATACTCGATATAAAATTTTGATCATGATGCAGCTTTCCCATGCAGAAGTTTCGCCTTCAAATGCTCTCTTGGCCATATGACGGAACACCAGGTTACTAGTAACATCACAGTACTAGCCACAGTTTGATTGCAAAATTCTACGACTTTCACATGTTGATGTTTCGGCTTGCGCTTAGCCTACTAGAAGCAACATAATACTAGTCATATCATAGAGCGTGATCAGCTTGTGACGTTCTCATGATGAAGTTTCACCAATAGTGTTTCATTCGAATTGGTTCTGCTTTAAGCTCTCCAATTGTTTTGGATGAACCAGTTTTGCCCTTCGAAGCCACTTTTGTGAGCTTTTGTGGGTCTTTACCAAGAGGATATACCTCAAGGCCTCTTTCAATTCCTTTAAGTTCTTTCAACTCCTTTACAGTTTCTAGGTTCACATAGCTGCAAACCTTATTTCTAGTTTTAAGTCTGGCCAACTTGGGGAGAGTTGGTGCAGACCGTGACCAATTCTAGTAGGATGCCACAACAAGAATGTGATCAACTTAGCTTGTCGATGAACCTGCCCCACATTCAAACAACTCTATCGCCTTTTCCTCGTATAGTTATATGCGAGGGCCTCTCATAGAGAGCGCTGTTAGCAACCTTTTCCACATAGACGATAAAGTTGTGAGTGTTTTGCACATGGCTGTTGTCATCACCACGTGACGAGTCAACTCAGCTTGACTCTCTACACTCCGACAAGCTTTGCACATACGCCTTTAGTTCAGTATGTGTCTTTAATCTGACTCCGGTGCCTCAAGCCGGAAAAATTGTCAGATTATGATCATTATCGGTTAGTCATCCCGATGCAAGATCGTATCGTACTGTCTTTGTCTACCTCCAGATTCCGAAGAACAGGAGGAGACTCTCCCAGACCTACATATCTGGGAGAATGTTCAGAGGGCGAGAAGCTGTGGATTACTCTCCCCTAAGAACTGACTAAACTTTACCCTCGTCCAAGGTAAGTTTATTTTAGCTAGCCTTCTATGTAAAGGATCTGAGGCTAAGCTGTGTTTTTTCGAGCCTTTGGCTCGGAGCAAGTTCAGTGGGCGCCCCGAGTAGCTCAACTCTTTCCCACTGAACAGCGCAACGCTCTGTCACTCGCTGGGATTTTTGCGTGTCGGTTCTAACCACGCGACTTGTGGACCTTTTTAGGCCTTTCTCATTCACAAGTCTATAGCTGGGCTTCTATAACCCAGCTTCTGAGATCTAGATAGCTGCAGTTCTGCTAGGCTGCTTTTGCTAACTAGTCTCCCTTTAAGCAGTCCCTTGCCATGACTGCTGAACTATGTATCCACACAAGTAGTTTTTGAGCTCGATACATAATTCGAGATTGGTTGCCAAGCAATCTCTAGCGACAGAGCGTCATGCGCACTACAGACATGGCCTCTACCAGCAGCCATGCCCGAAGGAATCAATCACTGATCCTTCCGCAGGTTCCCCTACGGAAACCTTGTTACGACTTTTACTTCCTCTAGACAATTAAGCTCGATCCGCTTCATCCCGTTGCCGGAGACCGAAGTCCCAACAGTAGGAATTTGCAATTCTTGCTTAACTATCCAATCAGTAGTAGCGACGGGCGGTGTGTACAAAGGGCAGGGACGTAATCCCTATGAGTTGTTGACTCATAAGTACCAGGAATTCCTGGTTCACGTCTGCAAGTTACAACAGACGATCCCCTTGAAGCGCTGTACTTTTCTCTGATTGCCCAGTCCATTTCGGACCAAGGGCTGAGTACTCAATCTAAAAGTACACAGTGTAGCGCGCGTGCAGTCCAGAACATCTAAGGGCATCACAGACCTGTTATAGCCTCACTTCATCTGCGGTATTTAATTCCGCATAGTTCCTCTAAGAAGTGTTTGAATTCACATATAGTGAATTTCATTATTTAGATGGAGAAGATCTCGTTCGTTATCGGAATTAACCAGACAGATCACTCCACTAACTAAGAACGGCCATGCACCACCGCCCATATAATCATGAAAGATATTCAATCTGTCAATCCTTAAGATGTCTGGACCGGGTGAGTTTTCCCGTGTTGAGTCAAATTAAGCCGCAGGCTCCACTCCTGGTGGTGCCCTTCCGTCAATTCCTTTAAGTTTCGATTTTGCAACCATACTTCCCCCGGAACCAATAAACTTTGGTTTCCCGGTTAATCTCTTGCCAAGTCAAGATCGACTTTGACAAATTGTAGGTTGGTATAGTTTATGGTCAGAATTACGAGGGTATCTAATCCTCTTCAATACTCTGACTTTCGTTCTTGATTAATGAAAACATTCTTGGCAAATGCTTTCGCAGTAGTTTGTCTTGCCACGATCCAAGAATTTCACCTCTAACGTAGCAATACAAATGCCCCCGTCTGTTCCTTTCAATCATTACCGCACTCAGCCAACCGGCATCAATCGAGTAGCGGGTCATTCTCCATTATTCCATGCTTTATTATTCGATCCCAAAGGATGCTTTGAACACTCTAATTTTCTCAGGGTGAAAACACCGTTTCCACAGTTCGTCACATTTAAGTGCAAACTATTTCTTCGATGCGAAGGATGAGCGGAACGAGTCAACAGATTTAACTGAAGACCATGTTGCCGTTCTACTCAAACAGATCCAACTATGAGCTTTTTAAACGCAGCAACTATTGCATACGCTTGTAGAGGCTGGTATTACCGCGGCTGCTGGCACCAGACTTGCCCTCTACTCGTTCATCAATGGAGCTTTTAAGTCCATTCCATTCTGATTACAAACCATAAAGGTTCATATCATTATTTCTAGTCACTACCTCCTCGTGCGGAGAGTGGGTAATTTGCGTGCCTGCTGCCTTCCTTGGATGTGGTAGCCGTTTCTAAGGCTCCCTCTCCGGAATCGAACCCTGATTCCCCGTTACCCGTCACAACCATGGTAGTCCGTTACACTACCATCATAGGTTGATAGGTCAGAAATTCGGAAGTTCCGTCCCCAAGCCGAAGCTATCTGGGATCTTTCAGTTACTAGGACTCATCACGGGATGTGTCTGTACTTAGCAAATCACCCGGTGTAGTCTTGTAAAAGTCTCCGACAGTGTCGGACAATCAGCATGCATTAGCTGCAGGGTTACCGCAGTTATTCATTTAGCTTGCAAATCAACTAATAGATAGTAACTGATTTAATGAGCCATTCGCGGTTCCACTTTTTCAAGCTTCGCTTGCACATGCATGGCTTAGTCTTTCAGACAAGCATATGGCAACTGACAGGATCAATCAGTTTAATTGTACTTTGAACAATCTTTCGATTTGTTCGAATTTAGAAAGACATAGCCTTGCGGCCTCGTCAATCTTGCTTTGAGCTTTTTAAATCACGAAGAGTTTCAATGCATGCTTTGGCATGGCTACTAGTTACTACACAGTACTCTACACACTTAGAGTTACCCACGATTACACATTTCACATGCTGATGTTTCGGCTCGCGCGTACTAGAAACAGCATAATACTATGTGTACTGGTAGATAGCGCTCTGTGAGCATTTCCCATGAGCAGGTTTTGCCCTCCAAATCTCTGTTCTACTGTTACCAATACCGGCTAACAACTGTATCATACTAGGGAGAATTGACTCATGATTTAAAAACCAGATGTTCACATGTCGATGTTTCGGCTCTCGCCTACTAGAAACAACATAATACTAGTCTGTTAAAAATCTCAATCACGCCGCCTCTTCAGATACAGAAGTTTTACCTTTTATTGGTTAGAGAACAGCTTTCCAGCTGTCGACATGGTTACTAGTAACAACACCGTACTCAACACAAAAACTTTTCAACTTCACAACTTTCACATGCTGATGTTTCTGCTTTCGCATACTAGAAACAGCATAATACTTATTGTTTTGTCAAGTAATTTGTGTGTCTTTCCCATGTGAAGTTTCACCGGTCAACAATGTTTCCCTGACCAATTACGGCTACTAGTAGCTGTATAATACTAGGGAAAATGATTGAGGATTTAATATCAGATTTTCACATGTTGATGTTTCGGCTTTCGCCTACTAGAAACAACATAATACTAGTCTGCTAAGAAATCTCGCTCAAATTGCCTTTTCACATACAGAAGTTTCACCTTCTATTGGTTAGAGAACAGTTCTCAGCTGTCGACATGGTTACTAGTAACAACATCGTACTCAACACAAAAATTCTTCAACTTCACAACTTTCACATGCTGATGTTTCTGCTTTCGCGTACTAGAAACAGCATAATACTTATTGCTTTGTCAAGAAGTGTGTGTGTCTTTCCCATGCGAAAGTTTCACCGGTCAGCAATAATTGCCGTGTCCAATTAAGGTTACTCATAGCTGTATAATACTAGGGAAAATGATTGAGGATTTAATATCAGATTTTCACATGTTGATGTTTCGGCTTTCGCCTACTAGAAACAACATAATACTAGTCTGCTAATAAATCTCGCTCAAATTGCCTTTTCACATACAGAAGTTTCACCTCTTCTTGGTCACTGTACAGATGATGCTGTCTGTTCTTTATTTGGTTCTGCTTATTATAAGGAGGGGCATCACTCCTTCCTCCTTGGTTTGCATGCATTAAGCCTGCTTTGTGAAAAGCGTATCTTTCTAGCTTTTCTTCGCCTTACTCGAGTAGGACGATACAATCCAGACATTAGTCAGTCTTGGTGTAAAGTCACTGAGTATTATTCGGTTCTGCTTTATTCAGCAATATGCTGTATAATTGTTGTAATTTGCGAACATATTTGTTCTCAGTTCCGAACTACTAGCGACGACAGATTACCAGCGGTCATGAGCCATCAAGGTAGTTCTTTGGTGCATCAAGTAGAGAGGTGCCATCAAACAACACTTCCCTAATAATGCTACACACATAGAATTTGCTACAGTGCAGCTTTTTACTTTGCAAAATTTGCGCACAAATTTTGCATAGAATAAATGTTTTATCAAGATTTTTAGATCCCCTCCCTTGAGAGAACGTTACTCCTTTAAGTGAACACCCCGCGGCGTCCTGTTGTTATTGCTTATAACCATTTCGCAAGCCGGAGGCATAATGCACTACGCAAGCCGCTACTTTGGCACAGAGGCACCTAGTTTTACACCCGGGACTTCAGGTGGCCCAGTTTTACACCCAGTACAGCGGTGCCAGTTGGTAACCCGGTGGATCCTCGGAGACCAGACATGATCATAGATCAAACCCGATGTATGCTACTCCTGAACGTATAGTATCTCCACTGTGCAATGAAATTATCGTTCGTTTCGGGCCTTCCTATACGTTCAGCAGACAATCGCTAGGAATTCACCTCGTGACCCGTGGTGACCACACTGGATTTCAAGTTTATTGATTTGGACAGACCTGTCATTTATTTTGCTTTTCAGCTTCAGTTCTGCTCGATCTAGCTTGCCTAAGGCTTGATCTCGCTTTGCTCACCCCTGTAGGAGCCTCTACTAGTACCACTCGGAGTAATGGGGAATCCACCAGACCTAATCGATGAATGCCATCAAACAACAAACATCATACCCGGCTTCATCAGGCATATTTTATTACTTCCGAGAGGTACTTTAGTATCAGATCTTTCTCCATGCCTCTTATGAGGACCCGTCAGACCTTTCGGTTTATCGTTTAGCTTCAGTCCTGCTCGATCTAGCTTTCCCAAGGCTCGATCTAGCTCTATTCGCCCCACTAGAGGGCTCCTAAGACCCCTCGGTCTTAGTGTTAGCTCCGGTACTGCTCGGTCGTGCTTGCTGAAGGCCCGACCCAGCTTTAGTTAGATTCTCGTACTTTCTCTTGGCCTCTCTAGGAGGACCAGACAGACCTCTCGGTCTATCGTTTAGCTTCAGTCCTGCTCGATCTAGCTTGCCCAAGGCTTGATCAAGCTCTATTCGCCCCGCTAGAGGGCTCTCTAAGACCCCTCGGTCTTAGTGTTATCTTCTGTAATGCCTAACCAAGCTTACTACAGGCCTTGGTCAGGTCTTTATCGGTCACCGATTAGTAACAGACCAATCATAGGGCCTTCCACCCTATCCGGGTTGAGGTCTTTAGTCCAGCCATATTTTGACAAGACACCTCTCCCTAATAATGCCCCACACATAGAATTACTGTCCATGCAGTATTTAACTTGTGTTTTTTTCTAAAATTTGATTTTCACTTTTTGGAGGTTCATTTGCTCCTCTGACACTCTTTCAGCTTCAATCTTACTCGATCTAGCTTTCCCAAGGCTCGATCTAGCTCTATTCGCCCCACTAGAGGGCTCTCTAAGACACTTCGGTCTTAGTGTTAGCTCCGGTCTTGCTCAATCGTGCTTGCTGAAGGCGCGATCAAGCTTTAGTTAGCTTCTCGTACTTCCTCTTGGCCTCTCTAGGAGGACCAGACAGACCTCTCGGTCTATCGTTTAGCTTCAGTCCTGCTCGATCTAGCTTTCCCAAGGCTCGATCTAGCTCTATTCGCCCTGCTAGAGGGCTCTCTAAGACCCCTCGGTCTTAGTGTTAGCTCCGGTACAGCTCGGTCGTGCTTGCTGAAGGCCCGATCAAGCTTTAGTTAGATTCTCGTACTTTCTCTTGGCCTCTATAGGAGGACCAGACAGACCTCTCGGTCTATCGTTTAGCTTCAGTCCTGCTTGATCTAGCTTTCCCAAGGCTCGATCTAGCTCTATTCGCCCTGCTAGAGGGCTCTCTAAGACCCCTCGGTCTTAGTGTTAGCTCCGGTACAGCTCGGTCGTGCTTGCTGAAGGCCCGATCAAGCTTTAGTTAGCTTCTCGTACTTTCTCTTGGCCTCTCTAGGAGGACCAGACAGACCTCTCGGTCTATCGTTTAGCTTCAGTCCTGCTCGATCTAGCTTTCCCAAGGCTCGATCTAGATCTATTCGCCCTGCTAGAGGGCTCTCTAAGACCCCTCGGTCTTAGTGTTAGCTCCGGTACAGCTCGGTCGTGCTTGCTGAAGGCCTGATCAAGCTTTAGTTAGCTTCTCGTACTTTCTCTTGGCCTCTCTAGGAGGACCAGACAGACCTTTCGGTCTCTTGCTTAGCTTCAGTCCTGCTCGATCTAGCTTTCCCAAGGCTCGATCTAGCTCTATTCGCCCCGCTAGAGGGCTCTCTAAGACCCCTCGGTCTTAGTGTTAACTCCTGTAATGCCTAACCAAGCTTACTACAGGCCTTGGTCAGGTCTTTATCGGTCACCGATTAGTAACAGACCGATCATGGGGCCTTCCACCCTATCCGGGTTGAGGTCTTTAGTCCAGCCATATTTTGACAAGACACCTCCCCCTAATAATGCCCCACACATAGAAATACTGTCCATGCAGTATTTAACTTGTGTTTTTTCTAAAATTTGATTTTCACTTTTTGGAGGTTCATTTGCTCCTCTGACCTCTTTCAGCTTCAATCTTACTCGATCTAGCTTTCCCAAGGCTCGATCTAGCTCTATTCGCCCCACCAGAGGGCTCTCTAAGACACTTCGGTCTTAGTGTTAGCTCCGGTCTTGCTCAATCGTGCTTGCTGAAGGCGCGATCAAGCTTTAGTTAGCTTCTCGTACTTTCTCTTGGCCTCTCTAGGAGGACCAGACAGACCTCTCGGTCTATCGTTTAGCTTCAGTCCTGCTCGATCTAGCTTTCCCAAGGCTCGATCTAGCTCTATTCGCCCCGCTAGAGGGCTCTCTAAGACCCCTCGGTCTTAGTGTTAGCTCCGGTACAGCTCGGTCGTGCTTGCTGAAGGCCCGATCAAGCTTTAGTTGGCTTCTCGTACTTTCTCTTGGCCTCTCTAGGAGGACCAGACAGACCTCTCGGTCTCTTGCTTAGCTTCAGTCCTGCTCGATCTAGCTTGCCCAAGGCTTGATCAAGCTCTATTCGCCCCGCTAGAGGGCTCTCTAAGACCCCTCGGTCTTAGTGTTAGCTCCGGTACAGCTCGGTCGTGCTTGCTGAAGGCCCGATCAAGCTTTAGTTAGCTTCTCGTTTTTTCTCTTGGCCTCTCTAGGAGGACCAGACAGACCTCTCGGTCTATCGTTTAGCTTCAGTCCTGCTCGATCTAGCTTTCCCAAGGCTCGATCTAGCTCTATTCGCCCCGCTAGAGGGCTCTCTAAGACCCCTCGGTCTTAGTGTTAGCTCCGGTACAGCTCGGTCGTGCTTGCTGAAGGCCCGATCAAGCTTTAGTTGGCTTCTCGTACTTTCTCTTGGCCTCTCTAGGAGGACCAGACAGACCTCTCGGTCTATCCTTTAGCTTCAGTCCTGCTCGATCTAGCTTTCCCAAGGCTCGATCTAGCTCTATTCGCCCCGCTAGAGGGCTCTCTAAGACCCCTCGGTCTTAGTGTTATCTCCTGTAATGCCTAACCAAGCTTACTACAGGCCTTGGTCAGGTCTTTATCGGTCACCGATTAGTAACAGACCGATCATAGGGCCTTCCACCCTATCTGGGTTGAGGTCTTTAGTCCAGCCATATTTTGACAAGACACCTCCCCCTAATAATGCCCCACACATAGAATTACTGTTTATGCAGCTTTTCACTTGTGAAATTTTTAATTTTCGCAATTATTATAGAATAAGTGTTTGCGCAGCTTTTCATAGGTCGAGCTCTAGCTAGCTAGCTCAAGCTAGCTAGCTAGCTCAAGCTCAAGCTATCTAGCTCAAGCTCAAGCCAGCTAGCTCAAGCTCAAGCTAGCTAGCTAGCTCAAGCTCAAGCTAGCTAGCTAGCTCAAGCTCAAGCTAGCTAGCTCAAGCTCAAGCTAGCTAGCTCAAGCTCAAGCTAGCTAGCTAGCTCAAGCTCAAGCTCAAGCTAGCTAGCTCAAGCTCAAGCTCAAGCTAGCTAGCTAGCTCAAGCTCAAGCTAGCTAGCTAGCTCAAGCTCAAGCTAGCTAGCTAGCTCAAGCTCAAGCTAGCTAGCTCAAGCTCAAGCTCAAGCTCAAGCTAGCTAGCTAGCTCAAGCTAGCTAGCTAGCTCAAGCTCAAGCTAGCTAGCTAGCTCAAGTTCAAGCTAGCTAGCTAGCTCAAGCTCAAGCTAGCTAGCTAGCTCAAGCTCAAGCTAGCTAGCTCAAGCTCAAGCTAGCTAGCTCAAGCTCAAGCTAGCTAGCTAGCTCAAGCTCAAGCTCAAGCTAGCTAGCTCAAGCTCAAGCTCAAGCTAGCTAGCTAGCTCAAGCTCAAGCTAGCTAGCTAGCTCAAGCTCAAGCTCAAGCTAGCTAGCTAGCTCAAGTTCAAGCTAGCTAGCTAGCTCAAGCTCAAGCTAGCTAGCTCAAGCTCAAGCTAGCTAGCTCAAGCTCAAGCCAGCTAGCTCAAGCTCAAGCTCAAGCTAGCTAGCTAGCTCAAGCACAAGCTAGCTAGCTAGCTCAATCTCAAGCTAGCTAGCTCAAGCTCAAGCTAGCTAGCTCAAGCTCAAGCTAGCTAGCTAGCTCAAGCTCAAGCTCAAGCTAGCTAGCTCAAGCTCAAGCTCAAGCTAGCTAGCTAGCTCAAGCTCAAGCTAGCTAGCTAGCTCAAGCTCAAGCTCAAGCTAGCTAGCTCAAGCTCAAGCTCAAGCTAGCTAGCTAGCTCAAGCTCAAGCTGGCTAGCTAGCTCAAGCTCAAGCTAGCTAGCTAGCTCAAGCTCAAGCTAGCTAGCTCAAGCTCAAGCTCAAGCTCAAGCTAGCTAGCTAGCTCAAGCTAGCTAGCTAGCTCAAGCTCAAGCTAGCTAGCTAGCTCAAGTTCAAGCTAGCTAGCTAGCTCAAGCTCAAGCTAGCTAGCTAGCTCAAGCTCAAGCTAGCTAGCTCAAGCTCAAGCTAGCTAGCTCAAGCTCAAGCTAGCTAGCTAGCTCAAGCTCAAGCTCAAGCTAGCTAGCTCAAGCTCAAGCTCAAGCTAGCTAGCTAGCTCAAGCTCAAGCTAGCTAGCTAGCTCAAGCTCAAGCTAGCTAGCTAGCTCAAGTTCAAGCTAGCTAGCTAGCTCAAGCTCAAGCTAGCTAGCTCAAGCTCAAGCTAGCTAGCTCAAACTCAAGCTAGCTAGCTAGCTCAAGTTCAAGCTAGCTAGCTAGCTCAAGCTCAAGCTAGCTAGCTAGCTCAAGCTCAAGCTAGCTAGCTCAAGCTCAAGCTAGCTAGCTCAAGCTCCAGCTAGCTAGCTAGCTCAAGCTCAAGCTCAAGCTAGCTAGCTCAAGCTCAAGCTCAAGCTAGCTAGCTAGCTCAAGCTCAAGCTAGCTAGCTAGCTCAAGCTCAAGCTAGCTAGCTAGCTCAAGTTCAAGCTAGCTAGCTAGCTCAAGCTCAAGCTAGCTAGCTCAAGCTCAAGCTAGCTAGCTCAAGCTCAAGCCAGCTAGCTCAAGCTCAAGCTCAAGCTAGCTAGCTAGCTCAAGCACAAGCTTGCTAGCTAGCTCAAGCTCAAGCTAGCTAGCTCAAGCTCAAGCTAGCTAGCTCAAGCTCAAGCTAGCTAGCTCAAGCTCAAGCTCAAGCTAGCTAGCTAGCTCAAGCACAAGCTTGCTAGCTAGCTCAAGCTCAAGCTAGCTAGCTCAAGCTCAAGCTAGCTAGCTCAAGCTCAAGCTAGCTAGCTAGCTCAAGCTCAAGCTCAAGCTAGCTAGCTCAAGCTCAAGCTCAAGCTAGCTAGCTGGCTCAAGCTCAAGCTAGCTAGCTAGCTCAAGCTCAAGCTAGCTAGCTAGCTCAAGCTCAAGCTAGCTAGCTCAAGCTCAAGCTCAAGCTAGCTAGCTAGCTCAAGCTAGCTAGCTAGCTCAAGCTCAAGCTAGCTAGCTAGCTCAAGTTCAAGCTAGCTAGCTAGCTCAAGCTCAAGCTAGCTAGCTAGCTCAAGCTCAAGCTAGCTAGCTCAAGCTCAAGCTAGCTAGCTCAAGCTCAAGCTAGCTAGCTAGCTCAAGCTCAAGCTCAAGCTAGCTAGCTCAAGCTCAAGCTCAAGCTAGCTAGCTAGCTCAAGCTCAAGCTAGCTAGCTAGCTCAAGCTCAAGCTAGCTAGCTAGCTCAAGTTCAAGCTAGCTAGCTAGCTCAAGCTCAAGCTAGCTAGCTCAAGCTCAAGCTAGCTAGCTCAAGCTCAAGCCAGCTAGCTCAAGCTCAAGCTCAAGCTAGCTAGCTAGCTCAAGCACAAGCTAGCTAGCTAGCTCAAGCTCAAGCTAGCTAGCTCAAGCTCAAGCTAGCTAGCTCAAGCTCAAGCTAGCTAGCTAGCTCAAGCTCAAGCTCAAGCTAGCTAGCTCAAGCTCAAGCTCAAGCTAGCTAGCTAGCTCAAGCTCAAGCTAGCTAGCTAGCTCAAGCTCAAGCTAGCTAGCTCAAGCTCAAGCTCAAGCTAGCTAGCTAGCTCAAGCTCAAGCTAGCTAGCTAGCTCAAGCTCAAGCTAGCTAGCTAGCTCAAGCTCAAGCTAGCTAGCTCAAGCTCAAGCTCAAGCTCAAGCTAGCTAGCTAGCTCAAGCTAGCTAGCTAGCTCAAGCTCAAGCTAGCTAGCTAGCTCAAGTTCAAGCTAGCTAGCTAGCTCAAGCTCAAGCTAGCTAGCTAGCTCAAGCTCAAGCTAGCTAGCTCAAGCTCAAGCTAGCTAGCTCAAGCTCAAGCTAGCTAGCTAGCTCAAGCTCAAGCTCAAGCTAGCTAGCTCAAGCTCAAGCTCAAGCTAGCTAGCTAGCTCAAGCTCAAGCTAGCTAGCTAGCTCAAGCTCAAGCTAGCTAGCTAGCTCAAGTTCAAGCTAGCTAGCTAGCTCAAGCTCAAGCTAGCTAGCTCAAGCTCAAGCTAGCTAGCTCAAACTCAAGCTAGCTAGCTAGCTCAAGTTCAAGCTAGCTAGCTAGCTCAAGCTCAAGCTAGCTAGCTAGCTCAAGCTCAAGCTAGCTAGCTCAAGCTCAAGCTAGCTAGCTCAAGCTCAAGCTAGCTAGCTAGCTCAAGCTCAAGCTCAAGCTAGCTAGCTCAAGCTCAAGCTCAAGCTAGCTAGCTAGCTCAAGCTCAAGCTAGCTAGCTAGCTCAAGCTCAAGCTAGCTAGCTAGCTCAAGTTCAAGCTAGCTAGCTAGCTCAAGCTCAAGCTAGCTAGCTCAAGCTCAAGCTAGCTAGCTCAAGCTCAAGCCAGCTAGCTCAAGCTCAAGCTCAAGCTCAGCTAGCTAGCTCAAGCACAAGCTTGCTAGCTAGCTCAAGCTCAAGCTAGCTAGCTCAAGCTCAAGCTAGCTAGCTCAAGCTCAAGCTAGCTAGCTCAAGCTCAAGCTCAAGCTAGCTAGCTAGCTCAAGCACAAGCTTGCTAGCTAGCTCAAGCTCAAGCTAGCTAGCTCAAGCTCAAGCTAGCTAGCTCAAGCTCAAGCTAGCTAGCTAGCTCAAGCTCAAGCTCAAGCTAGCTAGCTCAAGCTCAAGCTCAAGCTAGCTAGCTAGCTCAAGCTCAAGCTAGCTAGCTAGCTCAAGCTCAAGCTAGCTAGCTAGCTCAAGCTCAAGCTAGCTAGCTCAAGCTCAAGCTCAAGCTAGCTAGCTAGCTCAAGCTAGCTAGCTAGCTCAAGCTCAAGCTAGCTAGCTAGCTCAAGTTCAAGCTAGCTAGCTAGCTCAAGCTCAAGCTAGCTAGCTAGCTCAAGCTCAAGCTATCTAGCTCAAGCTCAAGCTAGCTAGCTCAAGCTCAAGCTAGCTAGCTAGCTCAAGCTCAAGCTCAAGCTAGCTAGCTCAAGCTCAAGCTCAAGCTAGCTAGCTAGCTCAAGCTCAAGCTAGCTAGCTAGCTCAAGCTCAAGCTAGCTAGCTAGCTCAAGTTCAAGCTAGCTAGCTAGCTCAAGCTCAAGCTAGCTAGCTCAAGCTCAAGCTAGCTAGCTCAAGCTCAAGCCAGCTAGCTCAAGCTCAAGCTCAAGCTAGCTAGCTAGCTCAAGCTCAAGCTCAAGCTCAAGCTAGCTAGCTAGCTCAAGTTCAAGCTAGCTAGCTAGCTCAAGCTCAAGCTAGCTAGCTCAAGCTCAAGCTAGCTAGCTCAAGCTCAAGCCAGCTAGCTCAAGCTCAAGCTCAAGCTAGCTAGCTAGCTCAAGCTCAAGCTAGCTAGCTCAAGCTCAAGCTAGCTAGCTAGCTAGCTCAAGCTCAAGCTCAAGCTAGCTAGCTCAAGCTCAAGCTCAAGCTAGCTAGCTCAAGCTCAAGCTCAAGCTAGCTAGCTCAAGCTCAAGCTCAAGCTAGCTAGCTCAAGCCCAAGCTCAAGCTAGCTAGCTAGCTCAAGCTCAAGCTAGCTAGCTCAAGCTCAAGCTCAAGCTCAAGCTAGCTAGCTAGCTAGCTCAAGCTCAAGCTCAAGCTAGCTAGCTAGCTCAAGCTCAAGCTAGCTAGCTCAAGCTCAAGCTAGCTAGCTAGCTCAAGTTCAAGCTAGCTAGCTAGCTCAAGCTCAAGCTAGCTAGCTAGCTCAAGCTCAAGCTAGCTAGCTCAAGCTCAAGCTAGCTAGCTCAAGCTCAAGCTAGCTAGCTAGCTCAAGCTCAAGCTCAAGCTAGCTAGCTCAAGCTCAAGCTCAAGCTAGCTAGCTAGCTCAAGCTCAAGCTAGCTAGCTAGCTCAAGCTCAAGCTAGCTAGCTAGCTCAAGTTCAAGCTAGCTAGCTAGCTCAAGCTCAAGCTAGCTAGCTCAAGCTCAAGCTAGCTAGCTCAAACTCAAGCTAGCTAGCTAGCTCAAGTTCAAGCTAGCTAGCTAGCTCAAGCTCAAGCTAGCTAGCTAGCTCAAGCTCAAGCTAGCTAGCTCAAGCTCAAGCTAGCTAGCTCAAGCTCAAGCTAGCTAGCTAGCTCAAGCTCAAGCTCAAGCTAGCAGCTCAAGCTCAAGCTCAAGCTAGCTAGCTAGCTCAAGCTCAAGCTAGCTAGCTAGCTCAAGCTCAAGCTAGCTAGCTAGCTCAAGTTCAAGCTAGCTAGCTAGGTCAAGCTCAAGCTAGCTAGCTCAAGCTCAAGCTAGCTAGCTCAAGCTCAAGCCAGCTAGCTCAAGCTCAAGCTCAAGCTAGCTAGCTAGCTCAAGCACAAGCTTGCTAGCTAGCTCAAGCTCAAGCTAGCTAGCTCAAGCTCAAGCTAGCTAGCTCAAGCTCAAGCTAGCTAGCTCAAGCTCAAGCTCAAGCTAGCTAGCTAGCTCAAGCACAAGCTTGCTAGCTAGCTCAAGCTCAAGCTAGCTAGCTCAAGCTCAAGCTAGCTAGCTCAAGCTCAAGCTAGCTAGCTAGCTCAAGCTCAAGCTCAAGCTAGCTAGCTCAAGCTCAAGCTCAAGCTAGCTAGCTAGCTCAAGCTCAAGCTAGCTAGCTAGCTCAAGCTCAAGCTAGCTAGCTAGCTCAAGCTCAAGCTAGCTAGCTCAAGCTCAAGCTCAAGCTAGCTAGCTAGCTCAAGCTAGCTAGCTAGCTCAAGCTCAAGCTAGCTAGCTAGCTCAAGTTCAAGCTAGCTAGCTAGCTCAAGCTCAAGCTAGCTAGCTAGCTCAAGCTCAAGCTAGCTAGCTCAAGCTCAAGCTAGCTAGCTCAAGCTCAAGCTAGCTAGCTAGCTCAAGCTCAAGCTCAAGCTAGCTAGCTCAAGCTCAAGCTCAAGCTAGCTAGCTAGCTCAAGCTCAAGCTAGCTAGCTAGCTCAAGCTCAAGCTAGCTAGCTAGCTCAAGTTCAAGCTAGCTAGCTAGCTCAAGCTCAAGCAGTAGCTCAAGCTCAAGCTAGCTAGCTCAAGCTCAAGCCAGCTAGCTCAAGCTCAAGCTCAAGCTAGCTAGCTAGCTCAAGCTCAAGCTCAAGCTAGCTAGCTAGCTCAAGTTCAAGCTAGCTAGCTAGCTCAAGCTCAAGCTAGCTAGCTCAAGCTCAAGCTAGCTAGCTCAAGCTCAAGCCAGCTAGCTCAAGCTCAAGCTCAGCTAGCTAGCTAGCTCAAGCTCAAGCTAGCTAGCTCAAGCTCAAGCTAGCTAGCTAGCTAGCTCAAGCTCAAGCTCAAGCTAGCTAGCTCAAGCTCAAGCTCAAGCTAGCTAGCTCAAGCTCAAGCTCAAGCTAGCTAGCTCAAGCTCAAGCTCAAGCTAGCTAGCTCAAGCTCAAGCTCAAGCTAGCTAGCTAGCTCAAGCTCAA
>NW_027451588.1:0-5000 GCF_964194025.1 Convolutriloba macropyga
AATTTCACAAATCTGTTTTAGTTATTGATGATATGGACAAAATTTTCAACAATTGATCACAATATTTTACAACAGGCGGACAGTATGATATACAAACGATAGTTAATTTGACATTAGTCAGCTTAAATATATAATATCTCCAGAGCCAGTGCTAAAAACATCTATAATAAAACAAATAACGATAAATCATTCTTCAAGAACATCAATGAGACTTTAAATGTAGTCTTAATTTCCATTATATATGTTCATGTTATGAATACGGCGTAATAAAATGTAATACAGTAGAAGATACATTCACTGCTTCATATAAAGATAGAAATTGTATTTATGATTCTAAAGTAGGTCAACTGAATATAAAGATATGAAGGCTAAAAGAAAAATCATCAAGTGACAAGATACATAAAAAAATACTTAGTACTATGGATGGAAAACGATACTGATAAAGCTCTTATTGCCGAAAAGCATTTTATTTTCTGTTTTAATAATTATTTGTCCTTTTAAAAGACTTGAAGTTGAGAATGATGTTCTATCTTGAAAGAAATTAAATAGTGACTAAATAATGGCAAAACGATATGGTAATATAACGTTTGGTCTTAGTGGTTTTCTGAGTGCAGTTATAATTGCTTGTGCATCCGTCCGTTGAACCAGTAGAAACTGTAGTTGCAGCAGTTGGAGTACTAGCAACTAAAGCTGCATAACATCAAGCTGTTGAAGGTTTTGGTGACGAAAAGAAGAATTTTATGAAATAGCGAAAGCGAAAGTTCAATATAACAATAAAAAAAGACAAATCTCTTAACTGTTCAGGGAAAAAACAGCTTATTAAATTAATAAGAGAGAAAAATGTTATTATAGTCTTATTCAATCTATTATTATTGAGATAGTTAAGGAGTAAGGTAGTGCTAAGGACTACCTTGATAAAAGTAGAGAACACCTGAATTAAACAAAACAACAATGGTACTAATAGATGAATTTTTCAAAGACAATGTGATACTAGTAGTATAACTGATATTATGGTTAAACATTTGTTATAATTAAAATGAATTGCATTGCATTCACATATTAGAAAAGGGCTGTGGGTTTTTAATTACACATAAATTAAATGTTCAGTATTACTAAACTTCTCAGTAACTACCTTTTATATGCAACATATATTTGAATTTATGCCGCCAAATTTCACCTTGGTAAAAAAACCAAAGCCAAATTCTAGTGCCGAAATATTGATGTTCGCAAAAATCACAAAAAAATATGATAGTATGCACAGTTGACATACTATGTTTCTGAATTTTTTTTTGATATTTACTATACCAGTTTGCTAAATAGGTGTCCCAAATGAATGAGACATAACCACTCGTAACGAAATACACCTTCCCCTAAAAAACGATGTAAGAGAAGGGGTATTGGTGTATAAAAGGGCATTTAAAAAATTACCCCCCCCCCCCCAGCAATTTCCCCCAAAACTACACACTAAATAAAGTTGAGGTAATTTTACCCTAACGGAGTTAAGGTAAACCGTTGATAAGGTAAAGTTAAGGTAAAGTTTACCTTATTTTTACCTTAAATTGAGTTAAGGTAAAGATTTACGTTAACTCTGTTAAGGTAAAATTACCTAAAATTAATTAATTTTCAGGTAAAGTTAGGGTTAGTTAAGGTGAGTTAAGGAAAGGCAAATGTACCTTAACAGTTAATGTGAGTTAGGATGTTTTTCCTTAACCTTAAAATTACCTTAACTTTATTTAGTGTGTATGTAATAGTGCTGTGAAAACAGTGTCACTGTGCCCACCCATACTACATACCTTGTGTAGTGTTTAGGTATGTTGTAATTTGATGGATGAGGACGTGGAAAACGTCGGCAGTTGTGTTCTGTGTCAGGTGAAATGTGATAAAGAGACCAGCACTTGTAGTGTCCTCTAATACTGAGATGTTGTTTCCAGTCTCCGTCAATTGATTAGGAACTGAAGCAGACCAGGATGAAGTCCGCGACCCAAGACACGTATTGGCCACACCAATCAGACTTTGACCACCATTGGCCACACTGGACAGACTTTCTCCAATACCTTTCTTGGTTCGCGGACTTCATCCTGGGAGGTTTCGGAAGAAAGGAATCAGGCGATCGAAAATGGCAACCAAGTAAAACCACTTTTTGAATATATTTTATCAATTTTCTAAACTCTCAAGCGTTGCAAATTTAACCTTAGGGTAAACCTTCTTTTGATATGAAGATGATATTGGCTTTTTCATCACGCAAGTTGCAAAAGCGATCCATAAAAGTATTCACGTGTACCTTTGCTTCAAAGGTAACTTATGTACAGGATTTGGTTCGTGGTACTTGATAAGATTTTGATTTGATTTACCTTGATAAGATTTTGCGTCATAATGAACATTCATTCCTGATTAAACTCAACAGTTAGGGATCAGGTTAGGTTACCCGATTAGGCTCCTTCCTACGAAAAAAACTCTCACTGAATAAACCCCACCTAGTTTTAGGTAGGAAAAACCCAAGGGAAATACTGGCACGCTAGTGAACACCCACATGAGGTGGTGTTCAAGAAAACTGACATGAACGATTTTCATAAAAAGATGTTTACTTGCATTGAATTCATGTAAATTTTCTGCAAAAAATCTCTTTAAAATTTAATCTATTTGAAGTGAAATAACACTTTTGTTTTGTTATCCAATTGTTATATTTTTGTTGAAACACAAGATTATACTTAGACTCTTTGTTATATCTTTTTCTGATTGTGCTATAGGGCCTCTGTAGTCAAGGTTTTTTTAAAAAAAATTTTCTGAGCAAATTGACTACCCGTGTTGAGGAATTTCACTTGTACGATATTGTCGTTTTTTAATAGTTTTTATTAGACAGCTAATCGCTAATTGTCACGCAATGCTAATTCTCACTACTTCGAATCATAGCTAATTTTTTGTTTGGATTGTCTGGTCAAGGCCGATTTTTCTCTGGATTCGCGGTTCATATTTCCACCACCTCACTTCGGGTTACTTAGAAAAAAACATTTTTTTATATGTCCAGAATTATCAAGATCTTATCAAGATACGCCCAGAAAATTTCTTGACATGTCTTAATAAGATCTTGTCAAGATCTCATCAAGGTGTTCCAATAAATGTTTCTCTATCAAGATTTTGGCAAGATGTTTCAAGTTTTGCAAGAGTTAACAACATCTTGCATGTCCTGGCAAGGTGTATCAAGTTTCGTTTCACTGGGTAGACATTAGCTCGACCCAAAAAAATAGGTTGGAGTATAGCACTGAATGAATTTTGAAACTTGTTTTTAATTAAGTTTCTATCTGTAGATTTCGTTTTAACCCAAAAAGGAATTCAACTCAAACATATGTCCAAATAAGCAATTCAAACTTTTATGCATCGTAGTCAAGTGTACCATAACATCTTTTTTATTGAATAAAGAAAATATATTTTTAAAATTGTTTTAGATCTTATAAAAGCAAAAAACCACTTTCTTCACTATGATGATACATCTGTTAGAGTCAAACTACCTGGTTTTATGTGAACAAAACATTTAAACCCCCTGCCGAATGGATAATTTATCTTAAGAATCGTTGTGAATCGTTCTGTAAAATTTTTAACAGTTTTCGAACGGTGTATTATGTTAGGCAGCCTTAGTGCAAAGTTTTTTTCGTGATGCACGTACACACTAAGACCCACAGTTAACAAAATCTCCGCAAAACTTTTTCTTTAGATTTTTGGGGACACATTGCCAACAAATTTTGTTGGCAATGTGTCCCCAAAAATTGAACTTGAAATTCGATTCTTTTTGCTTTTTTTTCTACGTAAACTCTAAAATAGCGGCCAAAGTTTCCAAGAATCTGGATAAGTGCCAATTTGCCATTCAATCCCTTGACCCACAATAAGTAATGCGAAGGTTTTCCATGAAACTATTTACAAAATGGAATTTATCTTTTTTGTTCAATAGAAAAGTTCTTGCCCCCTAGCGGGGAAATCATTGGCAGATTTGGGGATTTTTTTATGGGCAAAAGATCTATCTGTGGCGTAATTATTGCGTCAGAGCCTTCCACAAAAATATGACTAGTAGTTATTTGCAAAATTTTAATCGATTGGCCTATGAAAACATCATGGTCGACTAATAATTGATATGAAACCTTATTCGGCCCAAATAATTTTCCTCGGCCTAAATTAAGAAGCTTGACCAGGTGTTTTAGTCAATCTTGGCCCTCCCCGTCCCCCAAATGGACCCCAAATTTGACTCCTAATAGCTGCCAATGTTGACCCTTTGGAGTTTTTCAGTCTCCTCATAATCTATGGTCCAAACCTTTGTGTTTTTTCGGTAATAGAGGGCGAGGTGTTCTAAAGTACAGGGAAGACAAAAAATCCTTCCGTCAAACTTGGCCCAGTTTGTAAAAAAAGTGTTTTGCTAAGTTAATTCATGACTTGGGTCACTTAACCAGTTTGCGGAATTGGTTCACATTCATATGCTAGGCCAGTGATATCCCGGACCCTAGTCCCATAGCATACCAGTACTGATACATTGTTTCTCAATTTTATATCGTTGGCCTAGTACTGTATCAGTGTATTCTACCCAGGTTCAGATGCGCGACCCTAGACCGCTCTGATCAGACCATTGGGTTCGCACATCGGTAACGTGGCGCGACCAAAAGTACATGGTCTGAGGAACGCTTCAGCCGCACGATGGTCTGGACAATGTTGGCACTACGGTGTGATCGGACACCAAAGTCTGGAAATAAGTCGCCCAAAATCTGACCAATAAATGACCATATTTATTTGACTGCAGTTTTTACCACTGTTCACGATGACTCTATAGAAAAGTTGCAGGCACTTCAAAATGACTTATTGTTTATATTTTTATCAATTAAATTTCTCCTAACCTCAACAAAATATACTATATTATTCAATTTTAATTTCAGTAGTATATAGGTTTGAATTGAATAAATTAAACAAATAACAGCGGATTGTAACACGTATTCAGAAATGGTCTGATCATAGGATAAAGA
>NW_027451588.1:10000-25000 GCF_964194025.1 Convolutriloba macropyga
CGGATGTCCAGTTCATCCTCTGAGTTTTTGTCCCTCCTCCATATTTCTTGCATTTTTAGTGTATATTGTGATAGCCGCTTCTTTTCTAAACAAGCTTTAGTTAAGTTTTTGTATCTGAGGTTGTGTCGCGAGCGTTTTGTAGTGATATTAGAAGTCTCAGTGTTCGATTTTCTTCTGAAATGTGCTTCGAATGGAGTTGTTTTAGTGGTGGAGTTTGGTATAAGCCTGAAATTTTAATTTATGTGTGCTAATCGATTGGCTTAAGTTGTGTTTGACCAGTTGGGGTTGTTGGCGCCACTTCAAATCAGCTAGAAAAGCCATCAGACAGCAAGAAATAACTTTTGAAACTGAAAAAACTTAGAATTTGTCAAAACTCAAAAATGGTCAAAACTGAAAAATTTTACAAGTTGGGACCGAAAATCTGCACACCCCCCGATTTTTGGGAAGGCAAAACCCGAGCAACCCGAGGTTATGGCAGACGGTTAGGGTTACCTCTAAGCTATTCATGGACCCAACGAACGTTATTGCATCAGACCCACAAGTGTGGCTATTAGCACTTAAATGGTGCAAAATTGGCATTTTTCGATCTTTTGTTATTTATTGATAAATTTTTTAAGTTGTTTATTTTATGATTCTTTAGATGATCATTAAAGGTCAAATACCGTACATTCGAGGCATTTAGTGCTACGTAATAACTATCCGTGCTTATGTCAACAAAAGTAAATATTGCAGTAATTTGACATTTACTATGTAAACAATGACCTAAATCATTTTCTTGATTAACCAATCAGAAACAAGTAGCGATGATGTCAATGATAGATATTTGATTAATCAATGATAAATATTTGATTATTTACTTTAACCCAATTGTTTGATTAGTCAAACCGTATTGTATTTAGAACCATTAGAAACTGTTACCAAGAGCAGTTGGCTCTCAGATAGACTAAAATTTGATTCTTTAACAACTTTAGTCTTTTTGTTAAGTTTTGCTAGATCTTTAGATCTTGCGAGTTCTAAGTTAGTTGAGCTTACTAAACAAGAAGTTAGCAACATTACTAACACTGGTTGAAGCCTTACAAATTTCAGCATGAGATTGAACATAGATTATCACTAAGGATTTTCTTAACTTCAAAATTAAAGTTACAGTCCTTTAATACGTCCGAACGACTAATTATTTCTGCGAGATCGTTAGTCAATCGAATTTAGTGAAGAACCAGGCCGACGTAAAACTCGAGAACCAGGCTGTGATATATCGGCTCCGCTGAGATTCTTGAGCAGCCGCAACATTTGGTCCGCGACCCGGACAACAACAACAGCAGTAACACGAACAGCAACGAATCTTCGATTCAACCTGGTGGACCAAAACACAACCAGCAATGATGGCCAGCAAAAGTCCCAACAGACACTGGAAGACAGCTGATTGGAAGGCAAGTGGTCAACTCAAGACGTTAGAGAAAGAGCAAGCTGATCTACTCAAGTCCTTCTCCAGACACCTCAACGAGCTAGAAGGTTACCTGACACAAAACAAAACAATGACAGCCGAAGGTGCTTATCGATGTTTCTTCGAGACGTACGACGACTTGGAAGACAACCGACAACAGCAGAGGTTACTATTAAAACCAAAGTATTTTGAAAATTTTGACAATGACACCAAGCGTATGTTAGAAGAAGAGAGCAAAGTTTTGCGATGAGTAGTTGATAAAGTACCAGCTCTCCGAGACATTGAAGATTGTCGCGCAATAGCCTTCGACTACCGGAAAGACACATTGCGATTGTACCAATTATGAGAAGATTCTGTTCAAATCGAGAACGAATCGTTAGAACTCGAAAAGGAATTGAAAGCAGAAAATTTAATTGAATCCGAAAAACAGACACTGTGTGATCAGGCAGAACGGTTTTTAGAAAAGCTAGAGGAAATGTACGCAGAAGTTCTTCGAATTTTGAACACAGAAAATTGTCCCAATGGGTTTGCGAATTTCAGTAATGTTAGGAGTCAGTATCAGGACCTGATCAAACAGTACAGGTTCAGCAAGGATTGTGGAAACCAAACATCGTTAGTGTCAACTACATCGGCTGGTGACAAAGAACCAAATGACGAAACTGAAATTGATACAGGTGATGGAGCCATAGAAAACGCTGAGGTGAACGCCGAGGTCTCTTCCAAGCATTCTGCTACACATGGAAGCAGAAAGCAACCCAGTATCGCCAACTCGCGATCATCGAGAAGGCGACAGATCGAAGAAATGGAGCTCGAAAACCTAATAGCAAAGAAAGAAACAGAACAACGACTGCGAGAGCGCCAGCTGGAGTTAGAGCAGGAGCGTGAAGAAATAGAACTTCGTCGCCAGCAAGAAGAGTTACGTTTACGTCAGCAACAACAACAGCGGCGAGAGCAAGAGTTACAACAACAACAACAAAAGTTACGTCTAAAGATGCAACAACAAGAAGACGAACTGCGTTTTCGACAGCATGAGCGAGCCCTTGAAAACGAAAGAAGGAAAGCAGAAGAAGACGAAGAACAAAGACGTCTGAAACTTGAGCTCACCAAAGGAAGCTCACGAGCATCGGGATCAGTGGCAGATGAGATAGAAAGTGTTGGATCAAAACGAAATCAAGAAAGAATAGAGAGGTGGGCAGGAGCAGGGGCTCAACAGTCTGTCCCTCAACGGGCACTATCTCCAAATGTTGTTATCGACCCTCCAACGGATGTCACCAAGGACAGAGCTGAAAAAACGTTTCAGCACCTACCCGAAAACTACCCCGCTGTTCCAACCAGGCGAAAGACTTTTCTCAACGCAACTGGCTGAACCGAGCATTCTCATGAAACCAGAAGTCCGTAAACCAATTAGCGTAACGGACCCACCAGCACCGCCGTTGACAAGGACGACGTTTCAGCAGCAGCGAACGTCAGCAGTTCAAAACAGAAACAGGAGTCAGAGTCCCATTGACAACCTACGAAACAGGTCTGCCGAGAGCAGAAACAGTAGCACAATGAACCACACCACTCCCCAAGTCATTTATTAACCATTACCAAGCAGTGGTGCCAGTGGTTTGCCAAAACTAAAACTGACTGAGTTTTCAGGAGACCCCCTGGAGTGGCCAGAGTGGTCAGGTCTTTTTGATGTTGTTGTTCATCAAATGCAAATCAGTGATACAGAAAAGATGCAATACCTCGAGACCAGTCTCACGGGTCAAGCAAAAGCAGCAATATCGGGAATGGGATTCAGCTCGCAATCATACTATCACGCTTGGGATATACTCTGTGAGAAGTACGGCAGATCAGATTTCATAGTCAACGCGCAATTCAAGAAAATACATACTCATCCTCCAGTTCGGCATGACGATTCTACGAGCATTGTCAAATTCGCAAATGCGGTTACAAATGTGGTGAACACCTTGACTCAACTTGGATACACATCACATCTAGAAGCAGAAGCAGGGCTAAGTTCAACAACGAGAAAACTTTCTCCACAACTGAGAGAACAGTGGTTGCAGTATATGCAAGATCGTCGACTACTGAGAGGTAACTTGATTATTTTCAAGGAGTGGCTTGCCTCCAAAGCTGCAATTCATGAGATCTTGTTAGCACAGACAAACTCGTCGTTTGATAGAAACAAATATCAAAGCCGTGATAAACCGAAGACGAGTACCTTTGTTTCAAACGCTGAAGATTCAAGCAAACCCAAGAACCTCGAATGTCCCGTCAAAGACGGGCAACATCCTATTTGGACGTGTGAAAAGTTTAAATCACTGAAAGTAAATGAACGACGAGAGCATGTCCAGAAGTTCCGACTGTGTTTCAATTGTTTGAAACCAGGTCACACGTCGAAGGACTGCAGAAGCAGGACCTGCAGCGTACCCAGCTGTGGAAGGCGGCACAACATGCTTTAGCACAGCGAACTACCGAAGAAGGAAACTACAAAGAATGTCTCAGATGCTACAACGGCAGTAGCAACTAACATCACCCAAGGAGAACTTCCAGTGGTACGAATCAAGCTGACAAGCAGAGACTTAAGCCTAAATGTACTAGCAATATGTGATTCGTGATCCTCAATCTAATTTGTGGACAAATCAGTGGTGTCAAAACTCCAACTCCAAGGCCAAAAAGCATCTCTGTCAGTAGCAGGGATCTATGGATCACAGGATGTAAAGACTGAAATAGTGCCGATAGCTGTTTCAGCGCATGAGAAGTCTCGACCACTGACAACAGTGCAATTCTACGTACACGAAAAACTGAAATTAGGTGACCAGTTTGTGGAGTTGCAAGAATTGAAAGACCGTTACCCACATCTGAGGAACTTGCCAGATCAGAGCTACAATCTAAACGATGTTCAAGTGATTCTTGGACAAGATTGCTACGACATTCATCACCTTTTTGAATTCAAGAAGTCAGAAGACAAAACTGCACCATGGGCAGTGAAATCAAAGATTGGTTGGGCCTTAAGTGGACCCCTACCCGCGAAGCAGGCAGCAACTCTTGCAACCACAGCAACTTCAATTGCAGATGATAAACTAGCAAACCAGTTGAGTAAGTGGTGGGATATCGAGTCCTACGCTTCAAACTGCGATGTCACCGGACATTCAAAGGAAGAACAACGAGCAATCAAGACGTTGGAAGAAACGACCCGATTCAACGGTGAAAGATACGAAATTGGACTTCTGTGGCGAGAGGACGAAGTGAAGTTACCGAACAACTTCTACTCTGCAATGGGGCAACTCAAGTCCCTAGAACGACGCCTGCAGAAAAACGAAACGCTAAAAAAGCGGTACCAAGAAACCATTGACACAGATGTCAACGCTGGATACGTTCGGAAACTAGATCAAGCTGAACTAAATGCAACCAAAGACAAACTGCAATGGTATTTACCACATCATCCCGTCATAAACCCGCACAAACCTGAAAAAATCAGAAGAGTGTGCAACGCAGCAGCAAAGTATCAAGGTGTAGCCCTAAACGACAAACTTTTACCTGGGCCAGACCTGCTGCAGAGTTTGATCGGAATCATATTTCGCTCCCGAGAACACCAATTAGCTTTATCAGCCGACATAGAAGCAATGTTTCTTCAAGTTGCTGTCCCAAGCGACGACAGCCGATGCTTACGATTTCTCTGGCGAGAAGATCCAGAGCAGAGAATAGAAGTCTACGAGTATACACGACACGTTTTTGGGACGAAGAGCTCGCCGACTTGTGCAAATTACGCTTTGCATCAAGTGGCGAAAAATAACTCGAAAGAAGATGAAAATATTGTCAAAGCTGTCCAGCGAAACTTCTACATGGACGACTTCCTAAAGTCAGTCAGAACCCCCCAAGAAGTGATTGGAATCTACCAGAAAGTCAGAGACATCCTCATCAAAGGTGGATTCAAGTTGACGAAATGGATAACAAGTGACGAAGAATTCAAGTCACACATCCCAGAGACAGACAGATCAACGAAAGTTGTGAAAACTTTCGAAGCAGAACCACAATCATCTTCAATCCTAGGACTCAACTGGAATGTGGACACAGACAGTCTCATAGTCTGTCGGGGAACTGAGCAAGAAGTTCCAGCAAAAATAACTCAGAGAGTTGTCCTATCTTTTGTCTCAGCAGTGTTCGACCCACTTGGATTATGTTCACCCTTCACGATAAGAATGCGGTTCCTACTCAAAAGCATCGGGGCAGCAATGGGACAAGCATGGGACAAAGAGTTGTCAGCAGAACACTCAAAACTGTTCAGTGATTGGTGCTCTGAGTTGAGAGAAATAAGAACAATGTCAATAAATAGAGTTTATTTTGAAAACGGATGTACAAACTTGAGACTACACATCTTTACAAATGCATCAGAAGAAGCGATGTGCATTGGGACATATCTGCAAGATGAAGCAACGCTAAAACTGACATATGTAATAGGGAAATGTTGTGTGGCACCCATCAGACATATGACGGTACCGAAATTAGAACTTCAAGCCTTAGTCTACGGAGTTTGTCTCAGAAAGCAGATACTCAATAAACATGATGTCAAAATTGATAAAATCTATCAGTGGACCGATTCATCAACAGTGCTACAGTGGCTACAGGCAGCGCACAAGAAACAACAAGTATTCGTTGCGAACAGAGCAGCGGAAATACTGGAAAACTCATCGATGGATCAATGGAGACACGTCAAAGGTGTCGAAAATCCTGCCGACATCGGAACCCGAGGAATGTCCATCGAAGGCCTCAGGGAGTCCGTGGGGCTAAACGGGCCGGCATGGCTCCAGGCAGATGAAGAAAAGTGGCCAAAGCCGTGGTGCCAAGTGAACGAACTCGAACCCGAGCAAGTTACCAGTACTGTAGCAACAGAAACTTATTTAGACCAACTATTTGACTGGAGACGATACAGTACCTTCAATCGAATTAGAAACTTCATTGCCTACTGCATGAGGTTCAAGACAAAGCAGAAAGGTATCCTCAAAGCAGACGAAATTCATCAAGCAGAGCAAATACTGTTTCGATTTGTTCAAAATGAAAGCTTCCCGAATGTTTCGAAGTCCATAGCAAACAGCAACGAAATCTCCAAAACTTTAAACATTGCCAAATTTTCACCCTTCACAGAGGAAGATGGAACGATCAGAGGAAGATGGAACGAAGATGGAAAGGCCGACTGAAGCATTCAAACCTTGATTACAATGCAAAACATCCGATATTGTTAACAGCCAAACATCCAGTTGTACAACTTCTGTTGGAGAAAGCGCATCGAGACAACCTACATGAGGGCACAGAGTTTGTGAGAAACAGTCTCCAACAAGAATACTGGATCATCGGTCTGAGAAATGCATTAAGGAAAATCAAGTCGAGATGTATCAAATGCAGACACAGGAACGCCAATCCAATTCACCCACCGATGGCGGATCTACCCAGAGAACGACTTGATGAACATGTGTTCCCATTCACCCATACCAGAGTCAACTACTTCGGACCCTTCGAAGTCAAGCTCCTACGACGTACCTTGAAGAGATGGTGCTGCCTCTTCACTTGCCTGACAACGAGAGCAGTACACATCGAAGTTGCACAGTCATTGGACACCGAGGCATGTCTAGCTGCAGTGACAAGATTCATTGCAAGACGTGGCTACCCGAATACAATCATTAGTGACAACGGAACAAACTTCGTTGGAGCAGCCAATGAGTTTAAAGCATTCATGAACGAGTGGGACAAAGCAAAGATTGAAAGTGACTTAGCACAGAAAAAGACTGTTTGGAAATTCAATCCTCCCGGAGCTCCTCACTTTGGTGGAATCTGGGAAAGACTGGTTCAAAGTTGCAAGAAGGCCATGATTGCAATCTTGGACAACAGAGGCCTCACCGACGAGGTACTCAGTACAACAATGTGTCTTGCAGAGCAGACTCTCAACGCAAGACCCCTGACAGCAGTAAGTGACGACCCTGAAGATTTGACAGCACTCACACCTAATCATTTCTTGCTAGGACGAGAGAACGCGAGTGCACCATTCATACCATCCAGTGAACGCTACCACGACCTGAGAAAATCATTCAAAACGGCTCAAGCATATGCCGACATGATCTGGAAAAGATGGACTCGTGAATATCTTCCACAATGGAACCAGAGATCGAAGTGGTCAAAAGAACATGTGCGAAACCTGAAAGAAGGCGAGTTAGTGTGGCTAGTAGATGACTCTGTGAAACGCTGTGAATACAAGCTTGGACGAATCATTAAGATCTTCACTGGCAGCGATGGAGTTGTGAGATCAGCGAGAGTCAAAATGGCACATGGAGAGCTAAACCGGCCAGTCGTGAAGTTAGCGCCAGTATTCTACGATGGTGTTTCCGAGATCGAAAACAGGGCCGGCGATGTTGGCGCCACTTCAAATCAGCTAGAAAAGCCATCAGACAGCAAGAAATAACTTTTGAAACTGAAAAAACTTAGAATTTGTCAAAACTCAAAAATGGTAAAAACTGAAAAATTTTACAAGTTGTGACCGAAAATCTGTACACCCCCCCCCCGATTTTGGGAAGGCAAAACCCGAGCAACCCGAGGTTATGGAAGACGGTTAGGAATACCTCTAAGCTATTCATGGACGCAACGAACGTTATTGCATCAGACCCACAAGTGTGGCTATTAGCACTTAAATGGTGCAAAATTGGCATTTTTCGATCTTTTGTTATTTATTGATAAATTTTTTAAGTTGTTTATTTTATGATTCTTTAGATGATCATTAAAGGTCAAATACCGTACATTCGAGGCATTTAGTGCTACGTAATAACTATCCGTGCTTATGTCAACAAAGTAAATATTGCAGTAATTTGACATTTACTATGTAAACAATGACCTAAATCATTTTCTTGATTAACCAATCAGAAACAAGTAGCGATGATGTTATAAATGATAAATATTTGATTATTTACTTTATTGATTGATTAGTCAAACCGTATTGTATTTAGAACCATTAGAAACTGTTACCAAGAGCAGTTGGCTCTCAGATAGACTAAAATTTGATTCTTTAACAACTTTAGTCTTTTTGTTAAGTTTTGCTAGATCTTAAGATCTTGCGAGTTCTAAGTTAGTTGAGCTTACTTAACGAGAAGTTAGCAACATTACTAACACTGGTTGAAGCCTTACAAACTTCAGCACGAGATTGAACATAGATTATCACTAAGGATTTTCTTAACTTCAATCAACAAAATTAAAGTTACAGTCCTTTAATACGTCCGAACGACTAATTATTTCTGCGAGATCGTTAGTCAATCGAATTTAGTGAAGAACCAGGCCGGCGTAAAACTCGAGAACCAGGCTGTGATATATCGGTTCCGCTGAGATTCTTGAGCAGCCGCAACAGGGGTCTATGATGAGTACCGCTAATCTTCTTTTTATTATGTGGATGAGGCGTTCGACCATACTTGTGCCTCTGTGATTTCCAGCTTGTGCTAGAATTAGTTTAATATTTTTGTTTTTGCAAAATAATTCAACTTCTTTTGCTTTGAATGCCGGGGTCTGATCACATCTTATTGAGCGTAAAATGCCAAGTAGTTTACAGTAGCTTTCTAGATAATGTATAGCTGTATTTATGCCACATTTATTGTATGTTTCCGCGTGAGGGAATTGTGAAAGTCAACCTACGGTTACTAATATATATTTATTTAGTTTGTTATTCTTGAAAGGTATGGGTCCTGCGAAGTCCATTTGGATTTCTTCGTTGGGTTCTGTTAATATGTTTATTATACCTAGCTAATTTTTTGGTAGTTTAGGTTTTAGATTTTTACCTTTTAGATACAGTGTTTGCAGCTTTGTTCTTGCGCCACTATTTCACTATGTATGTGTGAGTACCACACCAGTCTGGCAAGGGCGAGCATTCCCGCTTGGCCGGGATGTTTGCTGAAAATCTTTTGTAAAGCTAATGGTTGTAACATTGCCGGAAAAACTAGTTTGTTGTCGAAAGTGACAACCAGATGGTGTGACGGATAAATCTCTAATTATTTTATAATTTACTGGATTGGCCTTTTTTTAGAGATAACCATTCTTTGTCTATAACCATATCTATTATTGGACCTAAGTCCTTTCTCGATTGTTCAGCAAGGATTTTTTTCATTAAAGATTTGCATAAGGTTATGTCTACACTCGGGGATGGGGACTTGGTCCATGGCCGTAAAAAATTTGGGGTTTTTGTCTTCGCGTAGAGCTGATAGGCCTTTGCTTTTTTTCGAATCAAGTTCAGTTTGTGCACTGATATCTTTGGAGACTTTTTTTGGGGAGGTTTGTAGCTCCATTTTGGTAGCTTTTTTGTTAGGGGCCGTTTGCGTTTTTTAATCTGTATATCAAATGTGTTTATATTGGCGTTCTGACGTGTAGTAATAGGGATTAAATTTCCTTTTGGAGTTAAATTTTGAGTTACGAGAGGCAACTTATTGTTTAGAGAGTTGAGGCAGAAAGCGTGTTATTTATTGGGCGTGTTTTGTTTAGTTTGTGTGACGTCATTTTGTTTGTTCATTTTGTGTACTGTCTTTTGATTGGATTATTTTACCAGTTATCTTTAATATTCCAGTTGGTTCGATGATATGTTTCAACCAAGCGTGTTTTATCTCCGGTATCGTATTTACGACAAATTTTTCGTCATTTTCGTTTTCTGGTTTTGACTTACCAGAAGGATTTCTGCTCAGATAGTCTGCGAAACCCATGTTTTTTTTCCTGGAATATGTTCTATTGCAAAAATAAATTGGAGTAAAATGTTATTTTTTAGTGCTGATAATAATGACCGATGGTCTGTTTGTAACGTGAACTTGTTTCCATAAAGATAGAATTTAAAAAGTTCTAGTGCCCATAATATGGCTAATAGTTCCAGTTCATTGGTGAGGTATCATTCTTCTAATTTATTTAGGAAATGACTTGCGTATGCTACCAGTTTCCATGTGGAGTTATGTTTTTCTTTTAGGTATGCGCCTAGTCCTTTTTTGCTTGCGTCGCAATTTACTTTTGTTTCTTATTAATGTTGAAATGTTTTTTTTTTCGTGATGTTAAAAATTTGTGTTTTGAATACTTCGAACGTTGTCGTGTGATGGTCTTTTCAATCTAGTTTACTTTGTGCTTTGATGTTTGTTTTTGATAGAAGTGATCGTAGTCGTTCTGACAGTTCTGCCAGTTTGGTTGTAAAGATGATTAAGTATGCTCCCATGAATGTATGTACCCCATGAATGATCTAAGTTGTTTAAGTGTTTTTGGTGTCTCTAATTTATTTATTGAATCACATTTTTTTTAGTTTGGGTTATACCAGGTGGTTTAATTTGAAATCTCAACCAAATTTTTTCTTTCTTTGCGAATTCGCATTTCTGTATCTTTATGGCTAAATTTTCTTTTACTTTTGACTAAATTCATTTTACTTTTGTTTCGCGATCTGCTATGGTATCTTTTGTGATTACTAGTATGTCATCTAAAAATGCGAAGGTCTATGGTTTTTGAAAAGTTGCCGGCATATCTGTTAGATTTAGGAATCTGTTTCTTCCTGTTGCTTTTCCTCCTAACATATTGAAGTTGCAATGTTTTTGCAGCTGTGGTCCTAACGGTATCTGACTGTAAGCATTTTTTAGGTCTAATTTTGAAGAATAAAACGGTCCGCGATTCGTACTCCTTTCTGGAGTACGAATCGTAATCCTTAGTTCACTTAAATCTAGTGCTATCTTGACATTTTTGTCTTTCTTTAGGGTTATCACCACTGGGCTTATAAAATATTCGCCTGAATTTTTTATGAATCTGAATATTTGTTGGTCTTCAATTAGTTTTTCTAGTTCTTTTTCTACTCCGTCCAGTAGATGTAATGGTACTCTTCTACCTTGATGTTGTGTAGGGTTGAATGTTTCTTTGAATGTAGATTCGGTCATGTGGTTTTTTGAGCAACCTAGTCGGGTACATATATGTGGATATTTTCTAAATATCCATTTGATTATGTTTTGTTCAATTGCTGTGTCGGATATCAAGCCAATGGCCTTACCAGTTGGTTTTGAGGCTGTTAGATGAATTCCGAGTTGCTGTAGAATGTCTCTGCCCATAAAGTTTTGGGTGAGGTTGTTCAGTAATAGTATTTTGCAGTTTTCTATTCTCCAAGATCCTGATTTGAGGGTTACATTTAGTACTCCTTTCATCTGGATGTCCTAATTGTTGAAACATTTGTACTTTGTCTTTTCCGTGAAAATTGTTATTTTTGCTGAAGGATGTTTATATACTATGCCTTTTGAAGTAGATTCTTGTATGAATAATCTTGGTGAGTTTGCATCAGCTAACAAGTCGGTTTTGGTGTTGCGATATTTTTTGTTTTGACCCAAAAATCTGCTCTGTGTCTTTGTTAAGAGATATGTTGTTTATCTCTTTAAACAGTGATGGAATCACAGTATTGACCGATTCGAAATCCTCCATTAGTTCTTGTGCAAAGCAACTTTTTCTTCTTTTGGTTCTTTTTCCTCGTCTTGTTGCAGTTCTTGTATGTGGCGAAGCCTTCTTGCTTGTTGTTTTTGTTGTTGAGGGGCGCTTCTGTTTTCCTGTCTGAATCTAAATGTTTTTCTCTTTTCGGGCATTAGTGCTTTGTATAATGAAGTGAAATATCTGAACTTCTTGCAATTTTGGCAGGTGAAGTTTTAGGCTTTACACATTTGAAGGTGATTTTTAATGAACTGTTGACCACATTTATAGCATGGTTTATTTTTTTTTTTTGATTTAGGTGTTGGCAAGATTGGTTGTTTGGGTGGTTGTTGTGGTACTGGTTGTTGTGGTCTATTTCTGATGTACGACAATTGTGTGTGCTTTTAATGTTTCTTGTTGATTTCTTTGACATTTTTCTCTTTTAAAGCAGAGTTGAGGTTTTGTTGTTGTGTACGGACCTCTGATGATATGTCCATTTGGATCGATGTGTTGTTCATGTTGGAGATGAACAAATCCTTTACCAGGTCGTTTTCCAGATCTTTGAATTGAAACATTTCCTCCGCTTCCCGAATTTTACTATAGAATGTTTCTAGTGATTCAAGTGATTGTTGGGTAGATTTGAAGAATCTTTGGAATGTAGTGTTCCGTGTAATTGTGAATGCGATAATGAGTTCATGGACGAGTTCGTGTGTTGCGCATTTTTCTCTTTGGGTGTGAGGGTCTTTCTGATGGTAGGTTCTTCTTTCATCCGCTCCGAGTGATAGGTACATGGGGCTCTTTGTTTTTGGGTCTGCCTCGTCCCATGGTAATATGTCTACAAAAACTTCTTTCTTCTATCACTTTTTACTAAATCTCAGAGTCTTCTCTCCGTCTTGCGTTTTGTTGTTCTCTATGACTTGCTTCATCATCTGTTTTTCCTTCAAATTTTTCTTCATACGTGGGTAGGTTGGGTTAAAATGTGTCGAGTAGTTGTGGCTTTAATTTGAGAAGTTTATCTATTTCGATGATGTCGCGTGCCATTATCGCCATTTTAAGTGTGGAGAACCATCCTTTCCGTTCTATTGTGGGTGTTGTGCCTGTCCCCTAGAACGGATTCAATCCTAATGGAGTTTTGCTGACTGCGCCATGTCAAGTAAGGTGCTTGAATTAGCCAATTGCCGTAATATTTGTGGATTTAGTGATTTTCGAGTCGGGTTGATCCAAACCAGTTGGTCGGAGGAATCTGTATTTTCTATGTCCGTCTGTGTGTGATTATATGAATCTATGACAGAGATAACGCTGTTACGCGGAACTTGTGTATCAAAACTATTATGCGCAATAAATTCTATTGAGCCACGAGGCGACTGAATCATATCGGTTCTAATCTCGTCAGTTTAACAACAAACTAACAATTTGCATGAAATGAGCAGTTGGCGCCAGTTGGCTTAGCTATTTACAGACACAAAAGATAGATAAAATAAAGACATAATCGTTTATAGGTAAATATGATAAGCTCTTGGTTACTGATGCGGGACTCTAATGAATCCTGTATCTCAAAAATAATATTAATAATAATAATAATAATAATAATAATAATAATAATAATAATAATAATAATAATAATAATAATAATAATAATAATAATAATAATAATAAGAAAAATAATAATAATTAGAATAATAATAATAATAATTGTGGTGGGGTATTTGGATCTCACAAGGAACCAATCTGCTAGAAGTACTACTATACACTCTGTTATAGACTCATATTGCTTTTACATTTATGTAAAGTCTATTTGCAAATCCCTAGAGCCACTACAGCCACTGCTATGCTTGACGGCCGTTAAAACAAGCGAATTTAACTCATCGACACAAAAGGGATAAATGAAAGAGACATAGCAACTGTCTTGCTTAACGAGAGTAAACGGCAAAGAAATTGATTCTTAGCCTTCATATTTTGAAATTCGAACGTCCGAAAAAAACGCATCAAGAAGGATTCAATCAACGCAGACCCGCTCCTCAGAAACAAACCAGAGCCAAAAGAATTATTCCATCCAGCGCAACCAACATACGAGCCCGCCGGAGCCAATGAAACTCAAACTCAACCCAGAGACAAGGATCAACGCATTATAAAAGTGGATTGGGAGAACTAATTCAAGGCCATCGAGTTCAGATGACCACTCGTGGACACAATCCCCCGGGACGAAGCCGACACGAAAGTCAAGAGCCTGATTTATATTTGTATCGGAGCGGAAGGACAGCGCATTTACCATTAGCGCTTCCCATTCTCTAACATATATACTATCTCAACATTTGATCTTTTCCCCTAACTATCAATGTCATCACAAGACCCAGAAACACGACATTAACAGATTCTTATTATTCACATGCGAGCAGAAAGATGATGAAAGATTTGAGAACTTCCATTGTAGACTGAAAGTTTTTGGAGTGCACTGCATACTGGGAACAACTGAGGACGATTTGATCAGGAACTTATTCATCGCCTTCATGAATAAAGCAGAAATTCGGAGCGAACTCCTGACCGGAACGATGACGCCAGCACAAGTTCTCCAATACGCGGTTAATGAACAAGGAGACAAGGAGAACCAACGGGCCGATGCAGGATGAATAAATGGAGCAGTCCGTCTGGAAAATCTAATTGCCCCCGTGAACACGAACCAACAGCAGCAAACAAGACGCTTTCAACAACGCCCCCGGGCTCAATAAAGAAGAGGCCCCCAACAGCAGAGGAATCCTGCACAGAGCAAGCCATGTCGCAGATGCGGAGCACCATTCTCATGCGAGCACCTCCAAATCTGTCCGGAAAAAAGGCGCAGTGCAACAACTTCAACAGAATCGGGCACTTTGGCAAAGTATTCAGATCTCCGAAACCCTCGTCGAACAACTCACAACAGCGCCAAAATATCAACAAACCCCACTGAGAAGATTACGCAAAATTAGAGAAAAGGCGTCCACATCCTCACATACAGCAGAACACGATGTGGCCCTGGAACAGGCACAAGACTCATTAGACCTTGAAAGCAGCTTTTGTAATTAAGAATCTATAGAAAAATTAAATCAGGTAAATCGCATTCTCCCTAAGGTCTTCAAGAGTACGATCCAATCTCGATTAAGCCT
>NW_027451589.1:0-29585 GCF_964194025.1 Convolutriloba macropyga
GCAATATAGTCTAAACGCTGACACAGATATTATTAGGAATTCAATATAACTCATAAGTCTTGTCCCTTGTCAAATTGTTACTTAATTGTGTCAAAGTGGTGTGTGCAATTGTGTAGTCTCTTAAGTCTGGCTCAGTTTGCTTTTTCAGTACCCAGAGAAGCAAAAATTTATCAGCCAGGTTTGATCTGAGCCATAAGGTAATCGTGTCTATTTTTCTTCACGTTACTCATTTTGGGTAGCGAAATGTATATCCCAATTTTTTATATTGTATGCTTTATAACAACTTGATGAACTGACCGAATTCAGATTGCAGAGTTGAAATTTTTGCAGTTTCTCCGAATACACAGCTTGCCACAGTCATCACAAAAACAAAACGTAAAAGAAGTAGTAATTGCGATGACATTGTATCACTAACAAGATAATAGATAATTTTTGTTTGACAAACAGTGGCTAAATATTGCTCACAGTGTACAGTGTGTTTTCTATTCAATTGTTTAATTATTTCTACTTCAGAAGCATCACATTTTTTAATTAGATATCATCTGACGGAACTTCACTCATTCTCTAAATATTTATAAGCCTTACAATCGAATCAACTGTAAGTTCATTGTAAAACAATTTTATCATCTAAGTGTCGTATAATGTTTTTTTATACAATATATTTTTTGTTGTTTCTGTTTACTTTGACTCAAAAGCTTTTTTAAGTTTTCGAATTTTGAGCCCCTGATAACTTAATTAACTTCTGCTCGGGAAAAACATTCTCGATAACACTACCGAAATCGTTTGAACTTTCACAAGACGCACAGAAAAACTTGTAGAATGATTTTATAATTTTTGCTAAACTTCATATGTGATCTCCATCCCGTGTCTAAGCGCCAGGGTAAACAAAAACTACTTATATAATTAATTTGGGATGAGCTCTGTTGTCTGGAAGTTGTCTGAACGTACGTCTAAAAATTGTGTGAAATTATGTTAATAGGTTCTGGACCTTGGTCAGAGTTTCGCTTGGGCATAAGTCAACAGAGTTGCTGCAGGCGCAGAAAAAGCAAATAGGAAAGGCACTATGGTACCAAAAAGCTACATACAGCATGAATTCTGCTTTCAAAGCATGATTCGTGCTCCATAAGCAAGATTTGCTCAAAAAAGGCGTGCAAATGATGTGAAATTCAAGTTTTAAGAGAAATTTCGTTCTCATTTTCTCCGCCTAAACAGAAAAGATGGTTAAACTGATTTGTTCTTCCACCGTTTGCCAAGTTGTTACGAGATGTCGGATTTTTCATGGACAAAAATACAAAAGCAACTCAACCTGAAATCAATATTCAGTGCACAGTATGCATACAAACGTTACTTGTAAATAACAATTTTGAAAGTTACCGATGTTTTGAAAGATTCCAAAGCTTACCGGATCGCATTTGAGTGACTCATAACGGTTTTCTTGCTACGATACAATTTTCAGAGGTACAGTTAGACTAGTTCTCAAAAAATATGGTATATTCTCAAGAAATTCTGCAAAAAGTCAGTTAAAAGAAGAAAAAGTCTGTTCATTCAGTATGATGTGCCAATATGCTCAAGAAGCCTTTCTATTTCTGGCAGAATGTTGTTTTTACCGATGAAACAAAGGTGCGCATTACCAGCGATGGAATTGTTAGAATTTTTTGAAGAAATTGAACGAGTTTTCTTGGAAAAAACACAAGATTATTATGTTTTGGGGTTCAATACGATCAGATGGACGGAAAATGCTTACTAAGTGTCCAAACAAGCTAAACGCTGCCGGTTATTTAGAAATGTTGAAATATTTTTCAACAAGATAATACGGACAGTTTTTTGGGAAAATTTACAAGAAAAAGTGTCTGAATTTTGGAACAAAATTGACGCAGACGTCGTGACAAAACTATGAAAACTATAAAAACCGTCTGCCAGACGCGTAAAAAAGTGAAAGGTGTAATGACGCGTTATCAGAGAACAAATTTGAACTGAAAATAGTATGCTATTTGATGTTTGTAATGCTTTTTTAAAAAAATCTTCAGGTGTAGATAGCTTTTTGGTAACATGCTGTAACAAGGTGCCGTATGCACTTCTAATTTAATGCCTACTTTTGAAATAAAAAGCCTCTACGAACTGAACCGCAGCCTTAAAAAAGCAACCCAATATAATCAAATAGGAATCTCTTTTTCTTTATTTATTAATTAACAACGATTGAACGAAGGTTGTCTGGACATGCATCTGGGATATATCGGATATGTTTGGGCTCCCTATAGATTTTCTGGAGATGTTTGGGAGGTCTGAAAATGTCTTCGTTCTCGTGGCTACTCTTTTTATATATTGTTGTGTTCTCTGGGCTGCATAGGTTAAGTCTGGGTTGTGTACAGATTTCTAATCGTAGTTTGGGATATATGAGCTGTCTTTGCGGTCTGAATATTCGTTTCGATTTTAGGGATGAAACGTTTTGCTGGTCTGGATTCTCGGGCCAATCGATTAGAATTCCGGACATAATGAGATCCTTGACCTAAGACAGGTATGGGACGGCCGTACTGTTGGTCTCAGAGAGTGGGTCTGATGCCACCGAGCGCCTAGTCTACACCTGAAGATTTATTCACGAAATCTTCTGAAGATTTATTTACGAAATCTCCTAGACTTGACTGAAGATTTATTCGCGAATATTTATTCGCGCAGCTTCGTCTCTTCGGTCTGGCATATACCTATTTTCGGTCTGTTCGGTCTGGCACATAGCCATACTTCTGTCTGTTCGGTTTGGCTCATATCTTTTCATACTGCTGGCAAAAAAGAACTTTTCAGTTCAGTTTTGAACCTCTTTGGAGCTATATTGAGAGAGATAGCCCTAATCATTGTCCAAACAAAGTTTTCGAAATGATCAAACCAAAAAGTCTAGCACACAACTTTAGCCAGCCCTCTGCAAAATAATATTTGGGTCTTTAAATGAGCATTTTTGTAAGCAGCAGCTGATCTTTAGCAACTAGCTACATAAAATTAGACAATTAAACAAATGCTGATTTCTATTTTCTGCGTTGTTTTTGGATTTGGAGATTTTTGATTGAAAAAACAGTCGAAATAGTTTAAGCTGATTTGAAAAACATGAAATATAATCTACTTAGTGTAATCCCAGTGAAACGAAACTTGGTACACCTTGCCATGTCATGCAAGATCTTGCCAACTCGTGCAAAACTTGACACATCTTGCCAAGATCTTGATAGACAAAATTTCTTGGAACACCTTGATAAGATCTTGGCAAGATCTTATCAAGACATGTCAAGAAATTTTCTTGACGTAACTTGATAAAATCTTGATAATTCTTGACACATAGAAAAATTTTTTCTATGCAACCCGAAGTGGCTGGCTGGAAAAATGAACCAGGAATCCAGAGAAAAATCGGCCATGACTAGACAAACCAGACAACAAAATAGCTATTTTGGCTCATTACAACGTAATATATATTCAATTGCGATTTCCTCAAAAGTCAATGGGACCTGTTTTAGGTTGATAATATGATAGAACAACAAAAAACAACTACAAAATTTGGCAAATGCCAAAAGCCAAAAATCTCTATGAAAACTCCCAATAGCGAAGCCATGAAACCAATAATTAAAACTACTTAAATACTGTAGTTGCTTTGTATGTATTCAATTTGCCGAGTGTTGTTTTTTTTGCTGTCTTGTTTTTTCAACGCTTGCTTTTTGTCTTATATCATGTTACAATTTTTAAAATTTTTTAGGACCTTAGTGGGGGCCTTCACGGTGGCGGTCCTGTATAAGGTGTGTACTATGTACATACCGAGCTAGCATCCACTTAAAAATTTCATTATACTGGAAAAAAGAGGCTCATTTGTTGGCTAATAAACTAACGGGAGCAGTGTTTTCCGACATTCTTGATAATTCTTGATAATTCTTGCTATTTCTTGATAATTCTTGCTTTATCTTATGATTTCCTGCTACATCTTGTTTTTAGGTGCTGTTAATACTTGATATATCTTGCCATGTTATGGTTAATCTTTCTTGGAAATCTTGCCAAGATCTTGTTTCTTGACAGCCATGCAAAAAACTTGCAAGTTCGTACATATCTTGGTGTTTTCTTGCCCGGGCCGAGGAATTTGGCCAAAATTATGTAAGATCAGCGGCAACTAGCGTTGACAAGTCGGAAAATTCACCGCAATTTTCTTACATAATTTTGCGTTGGATGCGTTGAATTTAAAGACAAAAGTTCAACGCATTCAGCGCAAAATTATGTAAGAAATGGCGGTGAATTTTCCAACTTGTCAACGCTAGTTGCCGCTGATCTTACATTTTTAGCGTTGAATTTAGCGTAGATCTTACATATTTTTGCGTTGAATTTAGCGTTGATCTTACAAAAAATCAACGCGTAGAACTCTGGATAAAGGACTCGAACCACTGACCTCCTGTTTACTTGTCGCCTCTTCTACCATTGCGCCACCGTTCCTTGGTTTCCTTAAGAGCCGAAATCCTTATAAAGCGTAGATCTTACACATTTTGCGTTAAATTTAGCGTAGATCTTACATATTTTGCGTTGATTTTAGCGTAGACCTTGCATATATTGCATTGAATTTAGCGTAGAACTTGCATATATTTCGTTGAATTGAGCCTAGATTTTACAAATTTTTCGTTGAATTTAGCCGAGATCTTACATAATTTCAACGTATTCAACGCATTTATCATGTGAGAAGTACTGGGAAAAATTTAAAATTTTTTTTAAGTTTTGAAAAAAATTTGAATTCCTAAAATGGTCTGAAATGGTTTTTGCACCGTAAGAGAGCAAATGGTTATTTTTTGCTGACTTCATTTTTCTCAATTGTGCAGTATAGGGGTCGAAACAGTAAAAAAATTAATTTTTCGAAAAAAAACTTGAAAAATTTGAAATCTTCAAATGGTCTGAATTGGATTTTGCACTATAAAAGAGCACTAAAAAAGATTTTTTCTGACTTCTTGTTACTCACCTTTGGAGTATAGGGTTCGAAATGAAGAAAAAATTAATTTTTCGAAAAAAAAATTTGAAAAAGTTTTGAAATCGTAAAATGGTCTGAAACGGATTTTGCACTATAAAAGGGCACTAAAAAGTAATTTTTCTCACCTGTGCAGTATAGGGTTGAAACAGTTAAAAAATTTGAAACCGTAAAATGGTGTCAATTGAATTTTGCACCATAAAAGAGCACTAAAAAGTAATTTTTCTCACCTGTGCAGTATAGGGTTGAAACAGTTAAAAAATTTGAAACCGTAAAATGGTGTCAATTGAATTTTGCACCATAAAAGAGCACTAAAAAAAGATTTCTCTGACTTCACATTTCTCACCTTTGCAGCATAGGGGTCGAAACAGTAAAATTGATTTTTCGAAAAAAAACTTAGAAAAATTTTGAAATTATAAAATGGTCTCAAATGGATTTTGCACTATAAAAGAGCACTAAAATTGGTTTTTTGCTGACTTCGCTTTTCTCACCTGTGAAGCATAGGGGTCGAAACAGTGAAAAAATTGACATTTTGAAAAAACCTTGAAAAACTTTTGAAATCATAAAGTGGTCTGAAATGGAATTCAAAAAATTCAACCTTAAATCTGTAAGATCTAAGCCAAAAATTCTACGCAAAATATGTAAGATTGGTGTTGAAAGCGTTGAATTTATGTAAGATCTACGCTAAATTCAACGCTAAATATGTAAGATCTACGCTACAATTCAACGCTAAATATGTAAGATCTACGCCAAATTTGAACGCAAATATGTAAGATTGGAGTTGAATGCGTTGATTTTATGTAAGATCTACGCTAAATTCAACGCTAAATATGTAAGATCTACGCTACAATTCAACGCTAAATATGTAAGATCTACGCCAAATTTGAACGCAAATATGTAAGATTGGAGTTGAATGCGTTGATTTTATGTAAGATCTACGCTAAATTCAACGCTAAATATGTAAGATCTACGCTAAAATTCAACGCTAAATTTGTAAGATCTACGCCAAAATTCAACGCAAAATTATGTAAGATTGGCGTTGAATGCGTTGAATTTATGTAAGATCTACGCTAAATTCAACGCTAAATATGTAAGATCTACGCTAAAAATCAACGCTAAATATGTAAGATCTACGCTAAATTCAACGCTAAATATGTAAGATCTACGCTAAAATTCAACGCTAAATATATAAGATCTACGCCAGAATTCAACGCAAAATTATGTAAGATTGCGTTGAATGCGTTGAATTTATGTAAGATCTACGCTTGAGCGTAGATCTTACATAAATTCAACGCATTCAACGCCAATCTTACATAATTTTGCGTTTTTTAGCGTTGACACCTCGGCCCGGGTGGTAAGTACCCTGGCAAGATCTTGGCAAGATTTACCAAGATTTAGTGTGTTCTTATCAAGATGTACCAAGTTTCGATTCACTGGGATTCTACATGTTTAAGTTGGTCTGGTCCGGGGCCTGTCTTACGTTTGGTCGCCCTGGCCCATGGTCTGGGGCTTCTGTTTGGTCCGGCTCGTATCTAATTTTAGGATGTTTGATTGAACCCCTTGTCCGTCTGGCATATGACAGCGTTGGTTCGAGATCCTCATCCTTGGAAATCAATAACATATAATGATTCTGACGCTCCATATAGCTTCATGGTACATGCAACAAGTTCTTAAATTTAATTTCTTTGCTTGGAATTGCTTGGAATCATACAAAAGTGCTCTTTAAAATTATTTAAGAGTGCGTGCTAATATTTATTCACGAAAAAACTTTTACAAGACGCCCCACAAACTCAATATTCCACCGATCTTTCCTTTACAAACCAAAGATAAATTAAATTTGATAGTGATGAATTTTGTCCAGGTGATTAATTCTGACTGCTTTTGGGGGATACTGATATACTTCTAACTTTTATTTCACTATCAACAACTGAGTAAAATGACGTATTGGTATTCTTGACGTAATGTGAAAACAGACGCTTTGTTCAAAACTGTTTTTATTTAACAGCATTTACATGTTTCGTAACAAAAGTTGACGTAGTTGGACAATCCCACGAAATAATTTTTAAGGCAACTGTTTTTGTGTAAATTATCCATGAGTGACAACAACTAATAAAACCAACACATTCATTTAGATTAAGGTGTCGAACACGCAAACTGTACGAGAGGAGATTTTAAGGATTCGCCGCGCGAATCAATTGATTTAGAATGAGAAGCTGAATGGCGGAGACAATCAGGATATTATTAGGTTTACAAATGCTTATTTGAATTTCCACAGTGCTAATTCGCGGAACGAATCAGGCTAATTATTTGTGGATGTATTGCTGATCGCGGGGGCGATTAGGCTGATTTATTAGAGTCTTGTATTCGCTTGGCGAAGAGAAAACATGATTTAGAAGAATGAATTACAACTGATTACAATGAGACTACAGACTTGACCGAAAAACTTAGCATTAGATTAGGATTGAGCAATAGACATGACTGGTATAAACATTTCCAAGAATTTTACTATCTGGTATCAACAGAAGTATGAAGAGTCCTAAATATGGAGTGTATAAGGGATGAACAAGTTACGCATAGGAGCATCACAACGCAAACAAATAATAATTAGAGGGCAAATTGAACTACCACTATAATGGGAAATTACCAATGGAGATGATAAAATAGCAACGGAATGATTTCAAAAAATTAAAATAATGTTGGACTTTGTGTACCACATATCTCCCTTTACAAAAAAGTAAAGATTTGATGATTTTTGGTTGCTGAATAAAGATGGATTGATGACATAAAATTTGATTAAAATATGTACTGCTTCGCTACTAATAAAATAAGTGCTAAAAAAGCTTTGCAATTTTCAATTTTCTAAAGACTGTCTGAATCGGATTGCAGTTCCGCTTCAAGAGCGGTGAGACTTTTTGAGCTTATATTGGGAGAAATCTATGATTGCACCACCACAGCTAACTGTTGCGTAATTACAACGATGTTGAATAGGCTTTCTTTGGGCTAATTTATCTCTGCGAATGAGTGAATTCATTCAACAACTAATGATCACGGAGCAACTGACTCAAATGCAGTTGTGCTGCACTGTGTCGCGCGGACGGATTGTTGGTGATTTTACCGCCTTTCCTTCGGATCTGCTATTTGGGGAAGACATGAGACTGTTGATTTTTCTGACTCAAGCTCTCGTCTTGAACATTTACGGCGTCTCGGCTCTACCAGGACGATTTTTATTGGATTTTTTTGGGTTTTGTGTTGGCGAGGGTGGTGGAGACAGAAGTGGCTTTACCGACATGCACACTCGTAGGGCGCGTGATACATTTGATTTCACTGACGAAATCGCATTCGTGTCGTCTGGTTTGATTGCGACCGCTTATCCTTTTGTCCTTCCCTAATTTCCGTCGTAAGTCTGAGGCGTGTTTCGTTGTCTTATCATTTGTGAACCTGCCTGGTCTTCAGGGGATCTTCAGAGGGAGTCCTTTTTCGGCTTCCCAGCCAAATTTTTGCCATGTCGGATTTCCTAATTGTCACCTTCTTTTAGCCTGGTTCCTTGATTACAAAGGTGTAGTCATCCTCTTTTACCACTGTCGAGCTGGGCTCCAGCACCTCATATCGTGCTTGCGATCTTTCTTGGACCATTTGTGTGCTTGTATAGTTTTGGTGAGCATTAACTATACCGGTTCTTCTGTCCTTGGAGTCGGTCTGTCCTGTCCTTCATTACGAACAAAACGTGATTGCCCTGAAGATCACGGGTTGGTCTGTCGTTTGCGTCGTTTATTGAGTTGAATTATGCGCTCGAATAGGCCTAATGTACCGCTGTCATTGATTGACGCCGGGATTACTTCAATATTATGTTGTTCACAGAAGTTGCTTGTTTGCTTGCCTACTTTGCGTTGAATTTGTTCTAAGCGAATGAGGCGCGGTATGCCGTGTAGCTGAAAATTTGCATGTAGAAAATTTTGTATGCGGTTAGCGTTAGCGTGTTCTCAATTTTCCGCCTAGGGAAAATTTAGACAAACGGTCTATACAAGCTAAGAGACGTATTTCGTGGTTTCTTTCACTATAAATGGTACCGCCAAAGTCTAGTTGTATCTCCTTGTTTGCTTTACTGCACGGTTTAAAAGAAGGTAATTTAATTGGAGGAGTTATAGGCTTCAACTTTTAATCTATTTTGATGCACGGAGTTCATCTTTGGAAGTTCTGGACACAAGTTCTTGGTTCATGTATGACCACCAGACGTGGGTGGCCATATCAGTCATACACCAGCTTCCCAGATGAGTGCTGTGATTGACATCGATGTGCGTGTTCGGAATTGTATGTGGGATTTGGTCATCGACGGAAAAGCAACCTGACTTCACATGTAGGTCACGTCAGAAGAAGTGTATATTGGGGCTGATTTTTCTGCAGCGCATCTTTTGCCGTCAAACTACTTTGCGTGGAATTTGTTCTGAGCGAATGAGGCGCGGTATGCCGTGTACTGAAAATTTGCATGTAGAAAATTTTTTATGCGGTTAGCGTTAGCGTGTTCTCAATTTTCCGCCTAGGGAAAATTTAGACAAACGGTCTATACAAGCTAAGAGACGTATTTCGTGGTTTTTTGTACTATAAATGGTCCCGCCAATGTCTAGTTGTATCTCCTCGTTTGCTTTACTGCACGGTTTAAAAGAAGGATATTTAATTGGAGGAGTTTTAGGTTTCAAATTTTTATCTATTTTCAAGCGCAGTGTTCATCTTTGGAAGTTCTGGACAAAAGGTCTTGGTTCATGTATGACCACCAGACGTGGGTGGCCATATCAGTCATACACCAGCTTCCCAGTTGAGTGCTGTGAATGACATCGATGTACGTGTTCTGAATTGTATGTGGGATTTGGTCATCGACGGAAAAGCAACCTGACTTCACATGTAGGTCACGTCAGAAGAAGTGTATATTGGGGCTGATTTTTCTGCAGCGCATCTTTTGTCGTCAAACTGGCTAAAAGCCTATTAGGTTAGAAGCTAAAGGCAAAAATGAAGGCATCCGTGTAGGTTTCCGTCGACGTTTTTTGAGTTGAGTCCAGCGTGGGGGTGGCATCAGTGATTGTGTTTCCAGTGTTCGTGATGCAGTGGGAGCTTGATTTTTACCTCCTTCACCAAATCGCGCTCTTGTTGTGGTGTTTTCTTCTTTGCTTTTTTTGAGGCATTTTCTTCCCAAATTTTCAGTTTAATTGTTTAAGTGGTTCGCAGCTATCATAATGTTGGGATGATTATGTTCAGGAATTTTGCTTGAATTACCTGCTTTTTTGGGCAATTTATAGAATTTGTTTTTGCGCTGTAATTTGTTGGTGCGTGAACGGAAACTTCCTTTAGCGAAGCAATTTGAGTAGTAATTAGTTCATTTGGGTTGAGTGGTTTACAGCTTGCTTGTAATTGCGACCCGATTTGTTCAAAATAACATTTCTAGGTAGACGTATTGGGTACTATTAGGTGCTATGAGATAAGGTTCACGCAAAATGTAATCAACTAATCCCATACTCTGCCGGGCAAGTGTTCAATTTTAAATTTGAAAGACAATAGTCGATCGAACCAGCATGTGAGTTGATTTTAACACGGTTTTTTGGACTTTTTTACGCTCTTTCATTATAGAGTGAAGCGCGGTGGGCTATTTTGACTAAATTTTTTACCAACATTAGTAGTATTTGAAGTGCTCCTAGGCCCATAAAACCCCCAATAATTCTAGTTCGTTCACGCTACATAATGTTTCAACCGAATTAAGAAAAGCGACCGTTTACCACCCTTCGTGGTCCAGTTGTTCTTGAGCAGCACATACGCTTCGTCGAGATGCGTCGGATTTTGTTCTAGTTTCAAGGTTAGGGTTATAATTTCTATTGTCGGTTGCTTCTGTGACTTTGGTTTTCATTTCTTCAAAATGTGGTTGTCAGTATACTGAAAATTTTCTGATATTTTCAATAATAGTAGGAGTGGATGGCAAATTTTTGCTAAATTTGGTATGAATTCGCTGAGATAGTGGGTTGAACAAAGAAAGGGTTTTTGTTTTTTAGGGATTCGGGCGATTTTGGCTTTGCATTGCGCTAGTTTTCGAATCAAGTGGTTTTATGCCTCTTTTTAGAATTTGTAACCGAGTCAATTGATATCGTTTTTTGCAAAATAAAAATTCGGTAGATTTATTCTCAATTTTTTGTCGCCGAGTTTTTAAGGCATTTTTGGACATGTGTTGTTCTAATGGTCTGCAGTTCACAATGAGTATGTCAGACAAGACACAATGCATGTTTGTTGGCCCTATTAAGGTTGTGTCAATTGCCTTCTGAAATTCGGCCGGCAAATCGGTTAGTCGGTAGAGTCCTGTTTTGAAGTATTACATGCCAATCATAACGCTTCTAAGAATGTTAAAATTGCCGTGCGACATTTCGGTTTGTAGATTGAGCTGACTAAACGCGTAGTTCAATTCTACTGTTGTGAAGAGTGAGTCGTTTTGCTCCTTGTTCACGCTTAAGTTTTGTAAAATTAGGTGAATCAGACTATGTTGCACATTTGGTATTTATTCAAGTAAGTCAAGTGGTAGTCAACCCAAGTGCTAGCTGAGTAGAGCCACCCTGTTTTACTGTTTTGACAATTGGTGAAATGAAGGTTTGTCTGAGCACGAATCAATTTTTTCATTATGTTTTGGTCTAAAGGTGTTTGTAACTCCTTTTAAGCGTTTAATGAATATTTATAGAAACTTTCCTGCCTTTTCATTGACGAGCTTGATAGTTCTTAGAGAATTGAATCTTTATTTTGTGGTTTTTGGCTTACCAATTCTGCTGATTAGTCCAGGAAACTCAAAGTTTTTGTTGTTTTATGCGTATAGTGTGTTGATGCAATTTACTACTATGTATGTGGCTCGTTGTTGTTTGATTGATATTCCTAATGTTCAAATCAAATCTCGTCCAATCAACGGCCGTAGAATTTTTCCCAAATCACGAATTGTTTGTTTTTGGTACTCCAATTGTTACTTCCGACTGATGCTATTAGTGTTCTTATGGTCTTTACTGGTTTGTTTGAGAAGTTTTTGATATTTATAACTTTTTCTGTTACCAATTTTGCTTTATTGCATCTATCAATGCGCGACAAATCTTGGTGTTTTGGGACTATTGTACAGCCATTTCCTGAGTTGAGTAGTAGTTTTACCTGGTTATTTCCAATCATGGACTTCATGTTGTGCGGTGCAATTTTGTCTGTGTTTTTGTTTGATGTCATAGCTAGGCAGTTGTCACCTGATGAGCTGTATTCCAAATTGTTTTTTGTGTTGTATTTTTCCGATTTTGTGACATCGATTAGATTGATTTCGCCTTGTGAAAATTGAATTCTTTTGTTGTTGGCGATTATCGGGTCGATAAGCACTAGTATTATGCACGCTGTTGAGTTTTAGTTGAGTGTTGCTGTTTATTTTGATTTGGTCACTTTCTCCCATTTTCATATTGATTGCCATTTGGCGTGATTGGCCTGGTTTCATTGTTTCGCGGAGCAAATGACGTTGCATTCCCACATCAGACTTGATTGTGATGAATACGTTCCTAATTATTGTCTCCTCACAGTGTTTGAAGCTACAATTCCCCGCTACTTCATTGAGCGTACTTTAGAATTGCTGTACATTTTCCTTTTTTTGCAAAAGCCACAACAAAAGATACATATCAAATGTAATGTTGCGGGGCATCTTGAATGCGGCTTCAATTATGGCCCAGAGTTCGATCGTCGACAGTTCTTTTATAACCGCGGGTGGTTCCGTGCTGATTAAAATGCGCCTACTCTTGTTCTTGATGCTCAAATACTGTAATGAAACTCAATTTTGATCAGAGAGATCCCGTGGACAATCACAGAATATTATTCCTGCGTCTGCTTTTTTTCTTGCACTTCAACTACCACGAGAATTTTAGCTGCGCGTTTCCGAATTTTTGTCTCCCATTTGGTCTCCTCGGTAGGATTGTCGATTGGTTGTTCGTAATGAGATTCAGGTGGTAGGGTTACTGTAGTTGGCTTTTAGTTGAATAGTACGTCTAGATTGATGCCTTCTTGGGCCAATATCGCGAGTTTTAATTGCGTCCTCCATATTTCCAGCGTAGCGATGGTTTTGATGAGGCTTTCTCCAAAAAAAAGTCATCGTCAGTGGGGTTTTTCGGGATCCTGCTAACTGCCCCATGCCGTACACGCTTATTGCACAAAAAGAATAGTTTAGTGATTTGCCGCGAGAATCAATTGATTTAAATTGAGGACCTGAATCACGGAGTGAATCAGGCTTCTTAGGTTTGCGAATGCTCGATTGAATTTCCACAGTGCTGATGCTCGGAGCGAGTAGGCATATTACTATTTGTAGATGTGTGGCTTACCGCGGGGTAATTAGGTCACACTACCAATCGTGCATAATCAAAACAAGGTACACACCATGATATATCTCCAGTTTCTATTTTACAATCATTAGCTACAGCACAATCTCTAGCATTAACCCAAAAATTCAAGCTCTATCATTATTATTTCTCAATAGTATCAACTTAAAGCCTATAACATAAATATCCTTTGTAAATTTTTTATAAATCCAAATAAAATAAAAATTTTTTATAAATCCAAATTGTTTATAAATCCAAAGAAATTTTCTTGGCGTAATTTGATAAAATCTTGATAATTCTTGACACATAGAAAAATTTTTTCTATGCAACCCGAAGTGGCTGGGTGGAAAAATGAACCAGGAATCCAGAGAAAAATCGGCCATGACCAGACAAACCAGACAACAAAATAGCTATTTTGGCTCATTACAACGTAATATATATTCAATTGCGATTTCCTCAAAAGTCAATGGGACCTGTTTTAGGTTGATAATATGATAGAACAACAAAAAACAACTACAAAATTTGGCAAATGCCAAAAGTCAAAAATCTCTATGAAAACTCCCAATAGCGAAGCCATGAAACCAATAATTAAAACTACTTAAATACTGTAGTTGCTTTGTATGTATTCAATTTGCCGAGTGTTGTTTTTTTTTGCTGTCTTGTTTTTTCAACGCTTGCTTTTTGTCTTATATCATGTTACAATTTTTAAAATTTTTTAGGACCTTAGTGGGGGCCTTCACGTTGGCGGTCCTGTATAAGGTGTGTACTATGTACATACCGAGCTAGCATCCACTTAAAAGTTTCATTATACTGGAAAAAAGAGGCTCATTTGTTGGCTAATAAACTAACGGAAGCAGTATTTTCCGACATTCTTGATAATTCTTGATAATTCTTGCTATTTCTTGATAATTCTTGCTTTATCTTATGATTTCCTGCTACATCTTGTTTTTAGGTGCTGTTAATACTTGATATATCTTGCCATGTTATGGTTAATCTTTCTTGGAAATCTTGCCAAGATCTTGTTTCTTGACAGCCATGCAAAAAACTTGCAAGTTCGTACATATCTTGGTGTTTTCTTGGTAAGTACCCTGGCAAGATCTTGGCAAGATTTACCAAGATTTAGTGTGTTCTTATCAAGATGTACCAAGTTTCGATTCACTGGGATTCTACATGTTTAAGTTGGTCTGGTCCGGGGCCTGTCTTACGTTTGGTCGCGCTGGCCCATGGTCTGGGGCTTCTGTTTGGTCAGGCTCGTATCTAATTTTAGGATGTTTGATTGAACCCCTTGTCCGTCTGGCATATGACAGCGTTGGTTCGAGATCCTCATCCTTGGAAATCAATAACATATAATGATTTTGACGCTCCATATAGCTTCATGGTACATGCAACAAGTTCTTAAATTTAATTTCTTTGCTTGGAATTGCTTGGAATCATACAAAAGTGCTCTTTAAAATTATTTAAGAGTGCGTGCTAATATTTATTCACGAAAAAACTTTTACAAGACGCCCCACAAACTCAATATTCCACCGATCTTTCCTTTACAAACCAAAGATAAATTAAATTTGATAGTGATGAATTTTGTCCAGGTGATTAATTCTGACTGCTTTTGGGGGATACTGATATACTTCTAACTTTTATTTCACTATCAACAACTGAGTAAAATGACGTATTGGTATTCATGACGTAATGTGAAAACAGACGCTTTGTTCAAAACAGTTTTTATTTAACAGCATTTACATGTTTCGTAACAAAAGTTGACGTAGTTGGACAATCCCACGAAACAATTTTTAAGGCAATTGTTTTTGTGTAAATTATCCATGAGTGAAAACAACTAATAAAACCAACACATTCATTTAGAATAAGGTGTCGAACACGCAAACTGTACGAGAGGAGATTTTAAGGGTTCGCCGCGCGAATCAATTGATTTAGAATGAGAAGCTGAATGGCGGAGACAATCAGGATATTATTAGGTTTACAAATGTTTATTTGAATTTCCACAGTGCTAATTCGCTGAACGAATCAGGCTAATTATTATTTGTGGATACATTGCTGATTGCTGGGGCAATTAGGCTGATTTATTAGAGTGTTGTATTCGCTTGGCGAAGAGAAAACATGATTTAGAAGAATGAATTACAACTGATTACAATGAGACTACAGACTTGACCGAAAAACTTAGCATTAGATTAGGATTGAGCAACAGACATGAATGGTATAAACATTTTCAAGAACTTTACTACCTGGTATCAACAGAAGTATGAAGAGTCCTAAATATGGAAGGTATAAGGGATGAACAAGTTAAGCATAGGAGCATCACAACGCAAACAAATAATCAATAGAGGGCAAATTGAACTACAACTATAATGGGAAATTACCAATGGAAATGATAAAATAGCAACGGAATGATTTCAAAAAATTATAAAAATGTTGGACTCTGTGTACCACATATCTCCCTTTACAAAAAAGTAAAGCTTTGATGATTTTTGGTTGCTGAATAAAGATGGATTGATTACATAAAATTTGATTAAAGTATGTACTGCTTCGCTATTAATAAAATAAGTGCTAAAAATGCTTTGCAATTTTCAATTTCTAAAGACTGTCTGAATCGAATTGCAGTTCCGCTTCAAGAGCGGTGAGACTTTTTGAGCTTATATTGGGAGAAATCTATGATTGCACCACCACAGCTAACTGTTGCGTAATTACAACGATGTTGAATAGGCTTTCTTTGGGCTAATTTATCTCTGCGAATGAGTGAATTCATTCAACAACTAATGATCATGGAGCAACTGACTCAAATGCAGTTGTGCTGCACTGTGTCGCGCGGACGGATTGTTGGTGATTTGACCGCCTTTCCTTCGGAACTGCTATTTGGGGAGGACATGAGACTGTTGATTTTTCTGACTCAAGCTCTCGTCTTGAACATTTACGGCTTCTCGGCTCTACCAGGACGATTTTTATTGGATTTTTTTGGGTTTTGTGTTGGCGAAGGTGGTGGAGACAGAAGTGGCTTTACCGACATGCACACTCGTAGGGCGCGTGATACATTTAATTTCACTGACGAAATCGCATTCGTGTCGTCTGGTTTGATTGCGACCGCTTATCCTTTTGTCCTTCCCTAATTTCCGTCGTAAGTCTGAGGCGTGTTTCGTTGTCTTATCATTTGTGAACCTGCCTGGTCTTCAGGGGATCTTCAGAGGGAGTCCTTTTTCGGCTTCCCAGCCAAATTTTTGCCATGTCGGATTTCCTAATTGTCACCTTCTTTTAGCCTGGTTCCTTGATTACAAAGGTGTAGTAATCCTCTTTTACCACTGTCGAGCTGGGCTCCAGCACCTCATATCGTGCTTGCGGTCTTTCTTGGACCATTTGTGTGCTTGTATAGTTTTGGTGAGCATTAACTATACCGATTCTTCTGTCCTTGGAGTCGGTCTGTCCTGTCCTTCATTACGAACAAGACGTGATTGCCCTGAAGATCACGGGTTGGTCTGTCGTTTGCGTCGTTTATTGAGTTGAATTATGCGCTCGAATAGGCCTAATGTACCGCTGTCATTGATTGACGCCGGGATTACTTCAATAATATGTTGTTAACAGAAGTTGCTTATTTGCTTGCCTACTTTGCGTTGAATTTGTTCTAAGCGAATGAGGCGCGGTATGCCGTGTAGCTGAAAATTTGCAGGTAGAAAATTTTGTATGCGGTTAGCGTTAGCGTGTTCTCAATTTTCCGCCTAGGGAAAATTTAGACAAACGGTCTATACAAGCTAAGAGACGTATTTCGTGGTTTCTTTCACTATAAATGGTACCGCCAAAGTCTTGTTGTATCTCCTTATTTGCTTTACTGCACGGTTTAAAAGAAGGATATTTAATTGGAGGAGTTATAGGCTTCAAATTTTTATCTATTTTGATGCACGGTGCTCATCTTTGGAAGTTCTGGACACAAGGTATTGGTTCATGTATGACCACCAGACGTGGGTTGCCATATCAGTCATACACCAGCTTCCCAGTTGAGTGCTGTGAATGACATCGATGTACGTGTTCTGAATTGTATGTGGGATTTGGTCATCGACGGAAAAGCAACCTGACTTCACATGTAGGTCACGTCAGAAGAAGTGTATACTGGGGCTGATTTTTTTGCAGCGCATCTTTTGTCGTCAAACTGGCTAAAAGCCTATTAGGTTAGAAGCTAAAGGCAAAAATTAAGGCATCCGTGTAGGTTTCTGTCGACGTTTTTTGAGTTGAGTCCGGCGTGGGGGTGGCATCAGTGATTGTGTTTCCAGTGTTCGTGATGCAGTGGGAGCTTGATTTTTACCTCCTTCACCAAATCACGCTCTTGTTGTGGTGTTTTCTTCTTTGCTTTTTTTGAGGCATTTTCTTCTCAACATTTTCAGTTTAATTGTTTAAGTGGTTCGCAGCTATCATAATGTTGGGATGATTATGTTCAGGAATTTTGCTTGAATTACCTGCTTTTTTGGGCAATTTATAGAATTTGTTTTTGCGCTGTAATTTGTTGCTGCGTGAACGGAAACTTCCTTTAGCGAACCAATTTGAGTAGTAATTAGTTCATTTGGGTTGAGTGGTTTACAGCTTGCTTGTAATTGCGACCCGATTCGTTCAAAATAACATTTCTAGGTAGACGCATTGGGTACTATTAGGTGCTATGAGATAAGGTTCACGCAAAATGTAATCAGCTAATCCCATACTCTGCCGGGCAAGTGTTCAATTTTAAATTTGAAAGACAATAGTCGATCGAACCAGCACGTGAGTTGATTTTAACACGACTTTTTGGACTTTTTTACGCTCTTTCAGTATAGAGTGAAGCGCGGTGGGTTATTTTGACTAAATTTTTTACCAACATTAGTAGTATTTGAAGTGCTCCTAGGCCCATAAAACCCCCAATGATTCTAGTTCGTTCACGCTACATAATGTTTCGACCGAATTAAGAAAAGCGACCGTTTACCACCCTTCGTGGTCCAGTTGTTCTTGAGCAGCACATACGCTTCGTCGAGATGCGTCGGATTTTATTCTAGTTTCAAGGTTAGGGTTATAATTTCTATTGTCGGTTGCTTCTGTGACTTTGGTTTTCATTTCTTCAAAATGTGGTTGTCAGTATACTGAAAATTTTCTGATATTTTCAATAATAGTAGGAGTGGATGGCAAACTTTTGCTAAATTTGGTATGAATTCGCTGAGATAGTGGGTTGAACAAAGAAAGGGTTTTTGTTTTTTAGGGATTTGGGCGATTTTGGCTTTGTATTGCGCTAGTTTTCGAATCAAGTGGTTTTATGCCTCTTTTTAGAATTTGTAACCGAGTCATTTGATCTCGTTTTTTGCAAAGTAAAAATTCGGTAGATTTATTCTCAAGTTTTTGTCGCCGAGTTTTTAAGGCATTTTTGGACATGTGTTGTTCTAATGGTCTGCAGTTCACAATGAGTATGTCAGACAAGACACAATGCATGTTTGTTGGCCCTATTAAGGTTGTGTCAATTGCCTTCTGAAATTCGGCCGGCAAATCGGTGAGTCCGTAGAGTCCTGTTTTGAAGTATTACATGCCAATCATAACGCTTCTAAGAATGTTAAAATTGCCGTGCGACATTTGGGTTTATAGATTGAGCTGACTAAACGCGTAGTTCAATTCTACTGTTGTGAAGAGTGAGTCGTTTTGCTCCTTGTTCACGCTTAAGTTTTGTAAAATTAGGTGAATCAGACTATGCTGCACATTTGGTATTTATTCAAGTAAATCAAGTGGTAGTCAACTCAAGTGCTAGCTGAGTAGAGCCACCCTGTTTTATTGTTTTGACAATTGGTGAAATGAAGGTTTGTCTGAGCACGAATCAATTTTTTCATTATGTTTTGGTCTAAAGGTGTTTGTAACTCCTTTTAAGCGTTTAATGAATATTTATAGAAACTTTCCTGCCTTTTCATTGACGAGCTTGATAGTTCTTAGAGAATTGAATCTTTATTTTGTGGTTTTTGGCTTACCAATTCTGCTGATTAATCCAGGAAACTCAAAGTTTTTGTTGTTTTATGCGTATAGTGTGTTGATGCAATTTACTACTATGTATGTGGCTCGTTGTTGTTTGATTGATATTCCTAATGTTCAAATCAAATCTCGTCCAATCAACGGCCGTAGACTTTTTCCCAAATCACGAATTGTTTGTTTTTGGTACTCCAATTGTTACTTCCGACTGATGCTATTAGTGTTCTTATGGTCTTTACTGGTTTGTTTGAGAAGTTTTTGATATTTATAACTTTTTCTGTTACCAATTTTGCTTTATTGCATCTATCAATGCGCGACAAATCTTGGTGTTTTGGGACTATTGTACAGCCATTTCCTGAGTTGAGTAGTAGTTTTACCTGGTTATTTCCAATCATGGACTTCATGTTGTGCGGTGCAATTTTGTCTGTGTTTTTGTTTGATGTCATAGCTAGGCAGTTGTCACCTGATGAGCTGTATTCCAAATTGTTTTTTGTGTTGTATTTTTCCGATTTTGTGACATCGATTAGATTGATTTCGCCTTGTGAAAATTGAATTCTTTTGTTGTTGGCGATTATCGGGTCGATAAGCACTAGTATTATGCACGCTGTTGAGTTTTAGTTGAGTGTTGCTGTTTATTTTGATTTGGTCACTTTCTCCCATTTTCATATTGATTGCCATTTGGCGTGATTGGCCTGGTTTCATTGTTTCGCGGAGCAAATGACGTTGCATTCCCACATCAGACTTGATTGTGATGAATACGTTCCTAATTATTGTCTCCTCACAGTGTTTGAAGCTACAATTCCCCGCTACTTCATTGAGCGTACTTTAGAATTGCTGTACATTTTCCTATTTTGCAAAAGCCACAACAAAAATACATATCAAATGTAATGTTGCGGGGCATCTTGAATGCGGCTTCAATTATGGCCCAGAGTTCGATCGTCGACAGTTCTTTTATAACCGCGGGTGGTTCCGTGCTGATTAAAATGCGCCTACTCTTGTTCTTGATGCTCAAATACTGTAATGAAACTCAATTTTGATCAGAGAGATCCCGTGGACAATCACAGAATATTATTCCTGCGTCTGCTTTTTTTCTTGCACCTCAACTACCACGAGAATTTTAGCTGCGCGTTTCCGAATTTTTGTCTCCCATTTGGTTACCTCGGTAGGATTGTCGATTGGTTGTTCGTAATGAGATTCAGGTGGTAGGGTTACTGTAGTTGGCTTTTGGTTGAATAGTACGTCTAGATTGATGCCTTCTTGGGCCAATATCGCGAGTTTTACTTGCGTCCTCCATATTTCCAGCGTAGTGATGGTTTTGATGAGGCTTTCTCCAAAAAAAGTCATCGCCAGTGGGGTTTTTCGGGATCCTGCTAACTGCCCCATGCCATGCCATACACGCTTATTGCACAAAAAGAATAGTTTAGTGATTTGCCGCGAGAATCAATTGATTTAAATTGAGGAGCTGAATCACGGAGTGAATCAGGCTTCTTAGGTTTGCGAATGCTCGATTGAATTTCCACAGTGCTGATGCTCGGAGCGAGTCAGGCACATTACTATTTGTAGATGTGTGGCTGACCGCGTGGTAATTAGGACACACTACCAATCGTACATAATCAAAACAAGGTATACACCATGATATATCTCCAGTTTCTATTTTACAATCATTAGCTACAGCACCATCTCTAGCATTAACCCAAAAATTCAAGCTCTATCATTATTATTTCTCAATAGTATCAACTTAAAGCCTATAACATAAATAATCTTTTCTAATTTTTTTATAAATCCAAATAGATCTTTCATTTTGATGATCAATCATCATATACCAATGAGTTTTTTGTGCATCTAATTGATCAATTTTCAATTGATTATCTCTTTTTTGTTGATCTCTAGCACAACCATTTTCATATTCATTGTCATCTGCTAGTTAGTAAATTAGGCAACAATAGATTGTGGCAACAATGATATGTATATTCAATAGTTTCACCACTTATGGTTTCTAATAGAACTAAATAACGCCATTTTACCATAGTTTGCAAATCTAACACTATCACCATTAGTTAGTAATACATCAACATTATCTACAACCATAAGGGCACTATCTACAACCAAAAACTCTATCGCTAAATAGGAATCATGCAAATTCAATTGATTCTTCTCTTATAATTAAAATACTAAATCTAATTTTATTTGTTTTCATTGTTGCTGGGTTTTTTTGTTCATAAATTACTATCTTGCTATTGTATGTGTCATTATTATACATATGTTGCCTAACTCTTTCGAAATTCAATTTTATCCTATAGAAAATTGTTTATATTTCATATAATTTAATAGCTAATACAAAAGCTAATGTTATATCTAAAACAATAGCTAATTTAATAGCTAATAATCGAGTTACTACTATAGTTAAAATACTAAATCTACATTTATTAGTTTTCATTGATGCAAGGTTATTTTGTTCATAGATTAATATCTTGCTAGTGTGTGTGTGTCCCAATATTTTACATATAATGCCTAATTTTTTCGAAGTTCGTTTTTATCCTCTAAAAAATTAATTACATTTCATCTAATGTAATAGCTAAAACAAATGCTAGTGTAATAGCTGATTCTCCAGTTATTAATATAGCTAGTTTTTTAGTTATTAAAATAGCTAATAATCTAGTTAAAACTATATTTATTGTATTAGCTATTGTATTATCTATTGCATTAGCTATTGCATTGGTTACAATATTGTCTAATACCTTGAGTAACATCTATTATATAAAAAATAAAAATGACTGACAACTTAATCCTATATGAACAACAAAAGATAAATGGAGCCCAAACTACAACTAGGAAGAATATACGTTGATGCTATATTATTTGGTTCATAAGAGAGATCCCGTGGACAATCACAGAATATTATTCCTGCGTCTGCTTTTTTCCTTGCACTTCAACTACCACGAGAATTTTAGCTGTGCGTTTCCGAATTTTTGTCTCTCATTTGGTCACCTCGGTAGGATTGTCGATTGGTTGTTCGTAATGAGATTCAGGTGGTAGGGTTACTGTAGTTGGCTTTTGGTTGAATAGTACGTCTAGATTGATGCCTTCTTGGGCCAATATCGCGAGTTTTACTTGCGTCCTCCATATTTCCAGCGTAGTGATGGTTTTGATGAGGCTTTCTCCAAAAAAAGTCATCGCCAGTGGGGTTTTTCGGGATCCTGCTAACTGCCCCATGCCGTACACGCGTATTGCACAAAAAGAACAGATTTGTGGTTTGACGCGAAAATCAAATGATTTAAATTGAGGACCTGAATCACGGAGTGAATCAGGCTTCTTAGGTTTGCGAATGCTCGATTGAATTTCCACAGTGCTGATGCTCGGAGCGAGTAGGCATATTACTATTTGTAGATATGTGGCTTACCGCGGGGTAATTAGGACACACTACCAATCGTACATAATCAAAACAAGGTACACACCATGATATATCTCCAGTTTCTATTTTACAATCACTAGCTACAGCACCATCTCTAGCATTAACCCAAAAATTAAAGCTCTATCATTATTATTTCTCAATAGTATCAACTTAAAGCCTATAACATAAATAATCTATTCTAAAACTTTTATAAATCCAAATAGATCTTTCATTTTCATGATCAATCATCATATACCAATGAGTTTTTTGTGCATATAATTGATCAATTTTTAATTGGTTATCTTTTTTTTGTTAATCTCTAACACAGCCACTTTCATATTCATTGTCATGTGCTAGTTAGTAAATTAAGCAACAATAGATTGTGACAACAATGATATGTATATTCAATAGTTTCACCACTTATAGTTTCTAATAGAACTAAATAACGCCATTACACCATAGTTTGCAAATCTAACACTATCACCATTAGTTAGTAATACATCGGCATTATCTACAACCAAAAGGGCACTATCTACAAACAAAAACTCTATCGCTAATTAGGAATCATGCAAATTTAATTGATTCTTCTCTTATAATTAAAATACTAAATCTAATTTTATTTGTTTTCATTGTTGCTAGGTTTTTTTGTTCATAAATTACTATCTTGCTATTGTGTGTGTCATTATTATACATATGTTGCCTAACTCTTTCGAAATTCACTTTTATCCTATAGAAAATTATTTATATTTCATATAATTTAATAGCTAATACAAAAGCTAATGTTATATCTAAACCAATAGCTAATTCAATAGCTAATCATCGAGTTACTACTATAGCTAAAATACTAAATCTACATTTATTTGTTTTCATTGTTGCAATGTTATTTTGTTCATAAATTATTATCTTGCTAGTGTGTGTGTGCCAATATTTTACATATAATGCCTAATTTTTTCGAAGTTCGTTTTAATTCTCTAAAAAATAAATTATATTTCATCTAATGTAATAGCTAATACAAATGCTAGTGTAATAGCTGATTCTCCAGTTATTATTATAGCTAGTTTTCTAGTTATTAAAATAGCTAATACTCTAGTTGAAACTATTTTTTTTGTATTAGCTATTGTATTATCTATTGCATTAGCTATTGCATTGGTTACAACATTGTCTAATACCTTGAGTAATATCTAATATGTAAAAAATAAAAATTACTGACAACTTAATCCTATATGAACAACAAAAAAATGGAGCCCAAACTACAACTAGGAAGAATATACGTTGATGCTATATTATTTGGTTCATAAATTATTATCTTGCTATTGTGTATGTCATTATTAAACATATGTTGCCTAACTGTTTCGAAGTTCTTTTTAGTCTCATAAACCATTAATTATATTTCATCTAATGTAATAGCTAAAACAAAAGCTAATTTAATAGCTAATACTCTGGTTACTACTATAGCTAATACTGTACTTATTACTACATCTATTGTATTAGCTAATGCATTAGCTATTGCATTGGTTATAATTTTGCTTATACATTGAGTTTGGCTCTAGTCGTAGTCTAGACTAGGCCCTTGTCATATTCTTAGTTAAAGCAATAGTCTTGTTCATAGCTAACGCTATAGTCATAGTTGTAGTTAAATACAAGCTGAGAATATAGCTAAAGCTTAAGCTAAGCAAAGATTATAGCTAAAGCTGAAACTCAAGCTAAGCTAAGACTATGCTCACGTTTATAGTAAAGACTTAAGCTATAAGTATAGTTAAGGCTATTGATATAGTCATATTTAAAATAAGATGAACATAACCCTTCTTTGTATTAAATATAAAACTTTTCCTTTATGTACTACTTTATACCTTCTCCAGTTGTTGCAATATCATTTAAATCGGGTGTGGCTGCTAAAGCTGTCCTAGGGTTTCAGTCGCAGAAGCATCTCCTATTTTACTTGCTATTTCTAAAGCTCTTACAGGATTATTAGCAAATTTTTTTCCGTTGTTAACTGTTGCTTTATCTACACTCTTAAAGAAATCTTTTAATGCCTCAACTTCTTTTGTTGCATCTGAAACAGTCATAGACTTATTTCTTTTACGTTTACCACATGAATCTTTTAACATCTTAGTACCTTTAGCTGAAATTGGTTTACAGATTTAATTGTTTCCACGATAATGACCAACTCCACCCCAAAATGAATAGGATTAAAGCTTTTGGAATTGACTCATGGTTCTAAATATAAAAATAATTAAATGTGTAAAGAATAGTCCTTTTTGTTCAACCTAAACCAAAGCGTAAGTCCAGGTCTAAACTTGAAGATAACAGTTTTCTAAAACAAACAAAAAGAAAATAGATACTATTTATAATAAAGATTTGTTAAGATAAGTAATAAAAAGTCTGGATAAGACTATAACTATGGTGTTAGATATAACCATAACTAGTGTATTAAATATAACTAAAGCTTAAGTATTTGACCTAACTTTAAAGAGAATATTAGGCATAACTGGAGTATTAACAATAACTAGAGTTTTAATCAAAACTTGAGTTTTAGACATAACTATAACCAAGATATCTTTTCAACAATCTTATTACGATCACTGTTAACGCTATTAATCTTTCTAGTTAGCACTGATGCATGACATACGAAATCTGCAACAGCGCGAGCAAACTTGAAATAGTGCTGCATTGCTTAAGCTCATATATGATCTTTTTGACATCTAGAATAAAATATTTATAATATACATATATATATATATATATATATATAAATATATATATATATATATATATATATATATATATATATATATATATTCTGTAACTACCTCTAAATGTCATATTATTTTTATATGGTTTAACATCATCTAGTAATCCAATACAATTTCTATTAAATTTATAGTCTTTTTTTTGCTATTTTATAATTATTAGTACCTTGATTAGTATTCATTTTATCCTCAGGATAGGACCCACTACCAATCGTACAAAACAATTCAGTTACATACTTTTCATTGAATATACTCGCATCATGTGTTTTTCATTTAACATTATTGTTTTCAAATCTCAAAAATAAATTGAGGCACTTCAAACACATTTTCTAAACCCAAATGAAACTTGAAGTTATTAACATCTGATATATTTCTATAAAATGTATTTCTTTCACTGAAGCTAAAATCTACATTTTTCTTTTTAATTTATCCTTTCTGTAAAATTATTCTGTTATCAATACTGGGATCAATACAAGGTACACACCATGTTATAATTCCTAATCCTGTTTTACAATCATTAGCTACTGTACCAGCTCCAGCATTAACTCAAAATAAGGCTCTATCTTTATTTTTTCTCATTAGTATCAACTTAAAGCCTATATCATATTTAATCTATTCTAAATATTTATAAATCCAAATAGATCTTTCATTTTAATGATCAATCGTCATATACACATCTTTTCGTGTATCTAATTGATCAATTTTTAATCCATCAGCTCTTTCTTGTTGATCTCTAACAAAACCAATTTCATATTCATTGCCAGTGCTGGTTAGTTATTTATACATTATTAGATTGGGATCGCAATGACCTATATATTCAAAAATTTTACCACATAATGTTTCTAGTCTATTAGCAATAAATAACGCCAAAAATCATAGTTTACTAACCTAACATTATCACCATCAGTTAGTTATGCATCAGCATGATCTACAAGAATAACTTCCCTAAAAAAATCACGTAAAATAGAATGATTCTTCTCTAAAAATTAAAATACTAAATTTATTATTAGCTGTATTCATTGTTGCTAGGTTATTTCATTCATAAATTATTATCCTGCTATTGTGCATGTCATTATTTTACATATAATGCCTAACTCTTTTGAAGTTCATTTTAATTTTCTAAAAAATTAATTTCATTTCATCTAATGTAATAGCTAATACAAATGCTAGTGTATTAGCTGATTCTCCAGTTATTACTATAACCGTTTTTCTAGTTATTACTATAGCTAATACTCTAGTTATTACTATAGCTATTGTATTAGCTATTGTATTAGCTATTGTGTTAGCTATTGCATTGGTTACAATTTTGTCTAATACATTGATTAATGTCTCATATTTAAATAATAAAAATGACTGACAACCTAATCCTATATGAACTAAAAAATATACATGGAGCCCAAGATTCAACTAAAGAAGAATATACATTGTTGCTATTTTATTTGGTTCATGAATTATGATTTTGCTATTGTGTATTTCATCATTAAACATATGTTGCCTAACTGTTTCGAAATTCTTTTTAGTCCTAAAATTTATTAATTATGTTTCATCTTTGGTAATAGCTAATGCAAAAGATAATGTATTATCTAAAACATTAGCTTATGTAATAGCTAGTTCCCTAGCTATTACTAGAGCTAATTTTCCAGTTATTACTTTAGATAATACTCTAGTTATTATAATACTGTCCAATACATTGATTAATATCTGATATTTAAATAAAAAAAATGACTGACAATATATTCCTGTATGAACTAGATACATGGAGCCCTAACTACAACTGAGGAAGAACATACACTTAAATATAGAGTGGTGAAGTCGACAGAGGGATTTAATTAAAGCGAGCCTATACTTAATACAACAGAATCGGGGCTAATTGGATTACCAGATTATAACTCAGTGTTTAATGTAAATAAAAGGATTAATCAAATCTTATATGCTAGTGTGGACCTCGACAAAGTTGTTCCTTCACCTTCCAATCCTTATAAAACTGACACTAATACTTCAACTGTTGTACCTGGAGCATTTGAATTGACCGATATAGCAGAATTAATAAAAAAGTAGAAACTGAAAGTATTGTTATGATTGAAGAAAAAAATATACAAAGAAATGTATTATGGAAATAAAACAGTTTGTAATCAGTTGTGATGTAGAAAACTCAGTAGCATCATTTCTAAGATATAAGAAAATGATGCGTCAAGCAAAACTACATCCCAACAAATTATTGATTTTGTTGGTTTTAATACTAATATTTTTCATTGTAATGTTATATCTGGTGTTAAAAATAAGGGCAATCATACGGACATAATATATACTTTTAATCTATTTGAACCACCTGGGTATGTGATAATTATTATGCAAACTAATGTGCTTTATCAAAAGTTGTGCTATACAAAAGAAAGTATAGAGTATCTAGAGTTTAATAATAGAGATTAGAAAGGCCGACCAATTGAATTTAATGGTGATGTATTGAGTTTTACTTTACACCTGAGGTAATCTGCGAAGCAGTTTCACTGATCAGCGAAGCTGCTCTGCAGGGCAGCTGGTCGAACGCCCACTTAGTCTAGAGAAAAGACTTAGACTTGAACAAAATCTTAGACTAAGGCTTATATCTAATCATATGCTTACACATAGACTTAAGCTTAATCTACGACTTAGTTTTATAATTAGATGTTGACTTATATTTAATCTTATAGTTAGATTTAAACTGTGATTTATACTTAATCATCTGCGAAGCTCCCTGATACATAGACTTAAACTAAGACTAAGAAATAGACATAGACATAGGCTTATACTAGTAGTTAGACTCAGACCTAATCATAGCTATAATACTACATCAAACAATCAGTCCTTTGTTTACGATCAATCTTTATAACCAAGTTCTCCTTCATTAAAGAGGTCTTGATATATGCTTTCAAGTATCTTACCTCTTTTTTCTAATACTATGAAAACATTAAAGCTTTCTCCAAAACTTTGTCTATTAGTAGAGAACATATTTTTATAGACCATAATACACTTATTATGTCTACCTCTACAGAGATAGTCATTCATTATAGGTAATTTAGACAAAACATAATCAAATACCACTGGGTTCTTTTGTGTTTTATCTAGATATTCCGATTATGCTAGTTCATTGATATCGGGTATGAAGTAGGCATAAATACAATCTTCATATTGATCCCCAGTTGAGCCTATAATAAATAAATTGTCAATGTCCAGTTTCATTAAGAATAGATTCTTCAATAAATATGTCCTACCACGTTCACTTGGCCTCGATATCATACATCTTAAAGTGTATGGTAGTGGTGTTTTTTAATATCTTGTTCACTCAATGCCTTACCATGATCTAACAGTTCATGTTGTCCCGATTGAGATCTTTCTATCAGTGAAACTGCTTCGGAGATAGATTTGAAATTAGATCTTGCTAAAGATTCAAGTCTTTCAACAGGTGAAACCACTTCGCAGATAGATTTTTTTCTAAACATACATCTCTGCAACACTAAACGATATAATGCGTAAATAATATAAAATCCTATATCTACGAGATAAATCAAGTATAAACAATAAGCTCCAAAGCATCTCTCACCATCTTGCTCTATTTTCTCATCAGAGCCTAATTTTGTAAACATAATGGTGGCGTTTCTATTCCATAACATTCAAAATAGTTTACTTTTCCTGATCAATCTCTTGATATAACTAAAACCCAATGTGTACCCTCTTTTGGAAGTAGCTTTACACTTATTTAATGATCTTTGTATTTAATTGTTTTTGTTTCCTCATCTCTCATTATAACTTCTATTGGCATTTTACTTTTTTGTGCTCCTATCTCTATTTGATCAATATTACTCATGGCTTTATTCTCAACATAATTTTAGACAAGAAATTAATCAAAACTTAAAAAGTTCATTTTATATATTTAAAATGAAGGAAAGTTTTTTGATTCAAAAGATTATATCTACTATTCTATTTGTTGGATTTGTTTCATTTTTATTTTCAACTCCTGATGAAAACAAGAACTTGAAAGATAACTATAAAGGGTACAAAGAAAAACAGTTATAAGAATTTGAGATTGAAAAAAAAATTACATGCTATTGTTTATGGGCCTTCTGGATCAGGAACGACTTACTTTGTGAAGAAGCATATACAATCACGAATTGATA
>NW_027451590.1:0-23656 GCF_964194025.1 Convolutriloba macropyga
CGTACTGTACATGCGCACAAGCTCGATCTAGAGGTAATAGTAGGTATACGAGTACAGTATTATATTACCGTTTGCAAGCAACCGTAGACAGCGTATTTTGTTGTATTTTTATTAATACCCAAAATAAATACCCAAAATAAATACCCAAAAAAACCGAAAATAAATACATTTGCGTGCAAATTAATAGGGTCCACGGTGTTAAGGTTTCGCAGAAAATACATTGCCGTCCCACAAAATACCACGAAATACAATACGAAAAAACTGAAACTCTGCCCAGCTCTTCCTCTGTATTTCGGTATCAAGTTGTAGGGATATACCCTATCCGTGCCCTACCTACCGCAATCGAAAGTCGGCGAGTTAAGGCCGAAGTTCCTGGCACACGCCAGCCGAGTACTGTACAATATACTCGCGAGTCCGTAAGAACTCCGGTTTACGCAGCTCGAACGACAAGCCGGCGCTGCGCTGGCGCTTCAACTTAGGCACAGCAGGGCCGCGTCATTTTGCGAGCTCCCAAAAATCCCATTCAGGATATCAAGGTGGTAAATCTTCACACTGTGTAGCTCGCCTGCGCTCCCCTACTACCCTTCCTCCTCTCTCCCATCTGTGTTTGCTGTCGCTGACTAGTTGCGCGCCGATATCGAAATTCGAAAGTGGGACTTAACTCCACTTTCGAAACTGGACACCTCGTCATACCCTGCTTACCCTAGGTGCTCATTTAAATGCGACTGTATCCTCGGTGCTCACAAAACACATCACAAAATACAGCCAGGAAATACGAGTAAACAAAATATAATTAAATACCCCGATAAATGCTATTCTCTAGTTTTTGGGGGTATTTTCTGAGGCGATTTTGTATTTTCTGAAGCGGAAAACGTACCAAAATGTATTTAGTTGATACGCGTTGTATTATATTTTATTTCCTGCTGTCTACGGTTGCTTGCAAACGGTAATAAACGAGTGCTAAAAAGTAAAACTAGAAGGGGGTTAATACATCAAGAGTACTACTAGGTACTAGTACTACACTGCAGCAGGTACCTACCGGACCCTGATCTTTGCATGCACTAGGGACAGTACTGTACCCAGTACTGGCATGTGTGCGCGCCGGCCGCCTATAGATCTACGGATTACTCGTACTCGTACAATGCGTATGGATACCCCATGAGCATATGTATAGGCGAGACTCGAATCCGGAATATGGAGAGCAGGGAGTCTGGAGTTCGCTCGATCAACGTCGCAAGCAAGAAGCGCTTGGACATAGAGATATCTCGGGACAGACGGGAGGGTAAGGAGCTCACGAGAAAAGAATCTGTGAGGTTAAAACGGATCTCGGCTTTCAATGCCGAGAACTCACCCTGGCTCAGAAGAGCTTCCGTCCACTGCGGGCAGAGCGAGCTCAGCTAGGCCCTCGTCGGTGGCATCGGGCCGGTCTTCCCGGCGGTCGACCTACACGTGAGTCAGATGCTTGAAGGACTGCTGCGGAGTGCCTGGTAGTGCGACGCTGTAACCCGCCTTCTCTGGGATTGATGGATGAAACCAATCTCATCAAGTATTGACATTGCCACCGTTGCACAGGCATGCTTCAGCATCCGGTCGCGTAGGTAGGACGCAAGACACGTGGAGAGGTGAGGCAACGCCCAGTTTCGGTAGCACTGAAACAACACTCAATATGTATATCACGGCCGCACAGTGAGGGATTCTCGCAAGCGGTTTCCGTGGCCTTGGAGCCGCCTAGGTTTCCGGCAGTGTATTCCACTCTGACTACTATTACATTGCACCCACGTCGTACCAGAGAAGAAGTCCACTTCAAGCGCACGCCACGCGCACGACGAAGGTAAGCGCCCACCCAAGACTGGCAAGCACTGACACTCGTTTCTGCACGCGTTTCCCGTGCGAGTCAAGAACAACAGCTCTGGTTGTGCCACTGTTGAAGGGAGAAACTACTGTGTTCCCGCAGCCGAATTCCAGGAGGTACTTTCGGAGGTGCATAAAGCAGCAGCCGATTTGGACAGCGACTCGTGGATGTTCGAGGCTCCACGCTTCACCTATTCCTAAGTTGTTTCACGGTCAACCGCTGCCCCCGGCCCCCCTTTTCCTTCCAAGCGGGGGCTCCCACAAGTCAGCACAGCCCATTTGGCTTCCACCAAGCAGTGTTTAGCAGCCCAACAAGTTCCCACAAGCCAATTCCCTGCACGTTCTGCGGGACTTGCTGCGGCACCCTCCACCCCTGGCTAGGCTGACGAGGCAAGCCTCAAACATGTCTACAGAGGAGGTGTGTTTTGGGCTTCCCGAAAACGATGCTGAACAACATGCTGCATAGACCTCCAGGCTGACTGTGGGAGGGCTGAGAGTCAGAATTAGCTGTTCGCTTGGAAGGCCTATGAGCATCTTGGCTGTGCAGCAGGTGGACTACTCGGACGATGACTTTTCGTGGCTCCCGTCCCGGCAACCCCAGTGGCAAGCCCTCAAGTCCACTCCCATCCCAGTGGAACAGGTCGCAGTGGCCGCCCCAGCATACACCCTGCGGTACAGAGACATGCTCGGACTTCTCAAGTGCGTGCAGGTGAGGAGGGATGGCCGCCTCGTGTGTGACCGCGAGCGTCACTCTCTGGATGCCCCTTGCCGGTTCTTCTGCCAACTGATTGCCTGCGTTTGCTGTTGATTAGGCATCGGGAGAGAAGTCCAGGCGTGTTCTGGACCTCACTGCCGGCTTGATATCTGTCAACGCTGCGAGCTACACGGCGTGGTGAGTGAGGCAATCACGGGAGGAGGGGCCAAGGCCCGGAGCGCCGTGCTTGGCTGACGGCTCTTTTTGCCGCGGCTGATGTGTCTCTAGGGATCTGCGCTGGAGGTGCCTGTGCAAGTTGGTGGAAGACGAAGGGCCTGAGCTTCTTGACGCCGAGCTGGACTACATGCAGGTAACGCCGACATGCACCCAAACCAATTCATCGCCATCAGATGTGCGTTGGTTTCCTCGGCCTTCCCCACATTGTCACACCTGCAGAGCCCTCAGCCGGTGGCTGCCTGCCCCCAGGACATTGCCAACGTCAACGCCAAGAACTATCAGCTGTGGAACCACCGCCGCAAGTGTGCACTTCTCATTGGCGAAAAAGGGAAGGAGGCAGAGCTCGACTTCACAGCTGAGGTGGGGTCCCACCGCCAACAGCTACCGTCCCGCGACTGTGAGCCTTGCATGCCTTCAGCTGAGGCCGGTTTGCTGCCCTTCCTGGCGAGGCAGGTTCTTGTGGATGACGCAAAGAACTATCATGCATGGAGCCACCGCCAGGCGATAGTGACAGCTTTCGGTGCGGGCAACTTTGCTGCTGCTCCAGTCCTTCCGCCTTTCGTTGCTGTCGCGCGCAACGATGTCTGCATCCACGTCTTTCTCTCACGCTCTCGCCCTTGCCCCCATCTCTGCCCTCGAGCCCGATGGACCGAAACCCCACTGTGGCCTTGTCATCGCGAGTCGGCGAGCTGTGTTCTTGCAAGGCTGCACAGCACCATAGGGAGGGGGTCTCGTCAACTTGTGCCTGCAGCTGTTGCGTTTGTCTGAGTCTGCCCACTTTTTTGATTGCTGCGGTATCGGTCCTCGACCACAGGCTTGTGGGAGAAAGAGGAGCACTACACACGCACTGCGATCACCCTCGACGTCAGAAACAACAGGTGCAGGCGTGCGCGCCTCTCTTCCCCGTAGCTGGCCAGTGGCCGGATCCCTGCTTAGGGGTTGACAGGGGGGTGGAGAGGGGCAGAGACGCTCACGGGCAAGAGGGGGGTTTTGCCAACGGACGCATTCTCACATGTATGAGGCCAAAGAAGAGTTGTGGTTGGGAAGGGCAGGTTGCACATGTCCGGGAGGGGGAGCAAAGGATGGCAGAAATGGCCACGTCCAGTCCGCATGGGCTTGGCAGTGACTTCGGCGCCTCTGTCTGTCATCGGTTCATGGGTTTGAGCTCTGGAGCGTTATCTCGGGCTTGCGACGGCAGAATCACAAGAGACGTCCCTAGTGTCAATCATCCCATTCAAATCCAGCACTCCGTCGCGGGCGCTTGAGCACCGCTCACCGTTCCATGCCGTGCAGTGCATGGAGCCAACGCATGTACGTCTTGATGAATCGCCCGAGCAGCGACGGCGACATCGCCGCGCTGAGGGCGAGGGAAGTGGAGGAGGTTGTGCTGCCGGCCGTGCTGCTGGCTCCCGGGAACCCTTCTCCGTACAACTTCCTTCGAGGCCTGTACTCGGAGCTGGCGCCGGCCTCGCCTCTCTGCGGGGACGGGAACGTGCTGAAGGTGCGTGCCTTGGGGGGCAGGGCGGCGTCGGTTGATGGATCTGCCGAGGTTGGGTCCTGCCGGATCACCGGATGAGTAGAGAAGAGAGATAGATGGATAGACAGACAGAGAGAGTGGGTAGTGACACTGGGTCACCGCGGGAGGTGGAGTGTGAATTGTCAGCGGGTCATGGCCGGCTGAAAACTTCGGAGCAAACGGAGTCACTGTGACAGAGAGAGATGGGAGGCGCCGTGTGAAGCACTGAGGGAGCACTGGTGCCAGGGAGAGGCGAAAAGAGGGAGGCAAGCAGAATTGGCGGCGCAGATGTCACAGTGCCAAGGCCTCACGTGAGGAGTCGGGCCTGGCCCTGTATCCCATGCAACATCCCGCCTGCCTGTGGCGGCGAATCTTTCAGGTGGCGGAAGCGGCTCTTTCCAAGGATAAATCATGCGTTCCGGCGACAGAGCTGCTGGCGGACTTTTTCGTGGTGAGTGCTGTGCATGGCTCACCCATTGCCTGCCGTCTGGGCACCCCCGTTTCCTTTGCTGACGTCACCCGGGCCGCTCCCTGTCCACGCCAAAGGACCTTGCGACTGCAGGGGGTGTTGGGGCTACAGCAGCCAAGCAGGCGCTGGGGCTGTTCTCGGCGCTTGAAGTCATGGATCCCATCAGGGCGGGCTATTGGCTGCACCGCCGCACAGAAGTCGGGTTTGTGGCAGAGCAGGATGGGGCAAGCCTGAATTGAGCTCAGGGGGGGGGGGTGAATGGTGCGCTGTGGGGAGTGCAGGGCTACTACTGCACATCGCTAGTACTGTACAGCCGGCCGCTGCATGCCCTTCCTGCGCTGGATGGGATGCTGTCCTTCAAACTCAACACCTTTTGTGATGGGTTGGAACCCTCTGCCTCTTTTCTCTGCGGAGGGATTTGCAATCTGATAGGATTCCCTGGGGTAAGGCTGCCACAAGGATGTCTGCAGGCTGCTTGTAACGCAGTTCTCCTGCCTGTCCCTGTTGCCCGGAGCCCCCACCACCGCTGCATGCTGCCTAGTCCACCCCTGCCCACACGCGACGTGCCGCATCGTGCGAAGCCCTGCTGGCCTCTTCACTACGGTGCCCTGGGGCCAGGAGGGGGGCCGCACTGACATCAAGACATGGCTTCATCATACTGTTCTGGCGCACCTGCGCCCCCCTTTGCGGCACCGCGGCGCTGCCCCGTGCAATCCCCACGCTTGCAGCGCCCTTGGGCTTGCGATGTGCATGGCCGGTCACAGCTGTTGCTCACATATGTCTCAGATTGAAAGCTAACCGGGGTCACCGCTCAGTACTAGACCTCGACGCCAAGGGGCCGTGTCCTTCCCCGCCACAAATGCACGCCTGCCTGCGAACCACCGCTGCGTTGCTACCAGATGTCGACGCCGAGGGGCGGTGTCCTGTACCACAGCAGATGCCTGCCTGCGGGGCTGCTGTTGTGTTCGTGCGGGCAGCAGCGCACGCCGCGGAGTCCGTGCGGTTTCAGTCAAAGCCAGAAAACACGCCGTACTGGCGCCCTAAACGCTTCTCTTCCTCGACAAAGTTCTTTCCCCGGGAGGCCTGGCCAGCATCCCTCTTGCGCTTCTCCTGCATTGCACAGCGCCTGTGTGCGTGAGGCCAGAGCAAAGGCTGGCTGCGGTCTGTCCTTCCATGCATTGCCCGGCAAGTTTGCCTGAAGCGCCCACCTTGTGATTGAATGACTTGTCTTTATCTTTCCCTTTCTTGCTGCCACCAAACATTCGGTCCATCGCCGCGTCCCTCTCGTCCCTCCGGGCCTTGTAGTACTCCTCTTTCAGCTGCATAGACTTCCTCGAGATGGCGGCGCTCGCAGCGATGGCGGTGCTCGCGGCTTCCTGAGTTGCGGCACGATCCTGTGCCAACAGGTAAAACAGAGGGATTGAGTCGGTGATTTTCACCAGCAGCACGCCCCTTCATGGCCGCTCGTCCCGCTGCGGACGCCCAGGGGAAGGGCAAGGGATACCTGCGCAGACTCCTGCTCCGGTTCCATCTCTTTCTGAGAGGCTCCGTCACCCCTGCAAAAAGACAGGGCAGGAGAACACAGTCAGTGCCACTGCCAACCCAGCAGCCCTCATGGAATCCATGCAGGTTGTCGGGAAGGGCGGCGATCAATCTCTAGAGACTGCATTGCCCCATGACCGCTGGTGCGGCCGTGCCTTGCCACCGTGTCAGGGGCAAAAAGGGCCCGGCGCCCGTCCCCTGCAGTCCATGGTGTGACTCTGCGGCATACCCATCCACCCCTCTGCAGCCTGACTTTTCCTCAGCCATGGCCTTGGCCTGGCCTTCCAGCCGCATGCCAGTCACACGTGGAGGTGAGTGACCGCGGAATCCGCTGCTGTTCTGCTCCCTTCTCGCCACTCAGTGCGTACTGGACCTCACTTCCTTGCCCCTCCTTTGCTTGTCCTTTCCGAGGCTGCAGGCACCTCAGCTGTCCTGTTTGCCCCCCTCCCCACTCCTTCCCTGCAGTCCCCTGCGCTTAGGCCCAACAATGCAGCAGGAATGGGGCTCCAGCATACCATGCCCACTCTGACTGCCCAGCTTGCTTGGACTCGGGCATCAGAAGTACGCTCGGGCCAGACCTGGGGAAGCACTGTCTGCCTCAGCTTAGGCGCGCAAGCGTAGCATTTGTGGGCGGATGAGCGTCAGAGGGCCCGGGGGGGAGGCGGGGGGCGGGGCAATGACGACTGCCACTGGTGAGTGGGTGAAGGAAGGGGGGTATTGGTTGGTACCGGCCATGGGAAAATAGATGCAGAGAACGATTCACGGTTCGTGGATGCAAGCCCTCCTCTGCCTTCTTTGCCTGACGCTAAACCTGTCCACTCTTCCCCCTCCTGCCTGTCGCACTCTTCCCCTCCCCCTGCGGGTGTGCCTCGGGTGCCATAGACAGCGTGGAGTGTATACGCCTCAACCCCAAGATGTTCCTTCGTCTCTCGTTGACTCTTTGCTTGCCCGGAGACGAGGAATGGGGAGAGAGGAAGCAGACACGATGGCCAACGCAGCGTGTGGAAGACTGAAAGCAAGAGAGCCACCGGCTGTAAGGCGCCGAGCACAGGTGGCTATTGGAGGCTACAACCCACTTGTAGCCGCATCGCTCCAGCGTTTGCAGGTCTATCTTGCTTTTCGCCTTCTTGTTTACGGGCTCCTCTTGGTCTTGGTCCTGACGACCACACGGCAGTGCAGTGGTGAGTGAGATGCAGGGTGACAAACACGGGAATGGTCCTGCTGAGGCTGCGTTGGGTGACACATGCAACTCCCTGTCAGGCTGACAGCTCCTCCCACTCAACCTATAGAGCAAATGATCCTTGCAAACACCTCGGCAGAATCTTCATCGTCCGAGTCACTGCCAGACAGCTCTCCAAGAGCATCCATCCACTTCTTGCTTCTGTGCATGGAGAAATCACTTAGCGATATGTCCCACGACAGGTCAGCATGCCTGAAAGTGTCCTCAACGTGTCCAGCATGCAGCGAAGAGCAGAGAGAGGAGAGGGGTCGCACTTGGACATTGCGCAGCGACTGTAGAGACGTGCTGACGCTCAGGTGAGCGAACGGATGGCAACAGGCCAGACAGTGCCCGGCGTGCTTCTTCACACGAGCAGGCGGTTTCGGAACACTTGTAGATAGTTACGAGTACTGGCGAGTATATAGGCGGATCCTGAGCCTCGGCAAAGATGCGGGCTGGATATGAGGGAGTGGAGCTCCAATGCTCAGCAACGCCGCAGCTCAACACGACTGATCAAGCTTCCCGCACGAGACTCTTAGGTACCTACGCTGCCTACAGTACCTACATAGGTAGGTACCCTACAGGTAAGCTGGTGACGGGGTGACGGGGTCAAATTATATACGAAATGTGCAGCCCCACAGGTAAGCTAGTACACTTTACGAGTACGGTAGTAGGAGTGCACGTTGGGAAAGGTACCTACCTAGGTACCTACCTACGGCCTACCGGCCCGAAAGCACGCGCACTTGATCGATCACTGCGCCGGATACCTCTCACTGCAGTCTGCATGCGCATGTAGGTCTAGTAGGGTAGGGTATTTACTATTTACCTCGTACTCATGCGCGACAGGAGCCCAGACCGGCCGGCCGGGTTTCGGCCTGCGCATGCAGATGCGTCGGGTAGGGTACTCGTAAGTCGTAGCACATGAGTCGTAACTCATAGCGTAAAATCTGCACAATCTACACAATCTACATATAATATAGTGCATCCAAGTCCCCCACTTGGCCCAGGAGTATAAATATAGACCAAACCGGCTAATAATTATTATGAATTTTTAAAATACTTGTAGGGTACCTGGCTATTGTAGCTACCAGAACGTACTATCCCAATACGTGATCCGAATGTGGTCATGTAGGTATGTTCGATATCATTTCGGGGTTATCCGGATGATCTTCTGGGTGCGGTGGGTAACTGTCTGAGGCCTACTCGTAATGAGTCCATCCCGATAGCCCAACCGATTTATATATAGTAGCAGAACGGATCGGTCAAAGCAGAATTTGTTCGCAATATTTCCGTATATTTTGCGTGTATCCATCTGTGCCCCGATGGGCCCTGCCGGCTGGCTTACAGATCGGGATAGATCGATAGTAGGTAGTACTCGTGGGCTTTATGTGCATGCATGTACTGCGATAAGTACCAGCGGGTAAAAAGGATACTCGGAGGTCATGCCCAGTCCACCCCAGTCGGTGGGTTGATATTTTGCTCGCAATGGGTGACTGGATCACTTGGCCGGTACGTATCTAGTGGGTTACTCGTACTGTACAGATAAATTTTTGTACAACATACTCGTACTCGTAGAAGGTACTGAGAGTGTACTGGGACTTGGATAGGTAGGTACCTAGAGCTATCCGCAGTAGGTAATCAGTATGCGATATGCCCTACCTATACATGGATGGCAGGTACCCTACCTACCCTACTACCAGGAGGGTAGTAGGGTAGGTTCCTCCTGCTACTCGTACTCTGTACTGGTACTCGTACCGTACAAGCCAGTACTGGCTTGTACTGGCTTCTTATTTATATCTATTATTAATATACGTATAGATATAAGAAGCTTACAACTACAGGTACCCTACCTATGTCTCGTACGAACAGTAACTCAAGGCAATGTACAGGTTCAGTGTCTGCGTCAGCATAGACCAGCCATGCAGGCACGGGGCGGCTCCCCACTGAACAACCATCGCGCCAAGTTATCTCGCGTGTGACAGTTGGAGAGTGTGTTGGAACTCGAGGGCATTGCGCATCAGCATATTCACCAGCAAGTGTGACGCCCTGGAACGCTACCCCGACACGAGGTAAGTGATGCAGATCATAATTTGGCATCATTAGCATCGGAAATTCTGGACAGATCTGCTTGAGTCGTTCGTTGCGGCTGGGAGTCGTGGCTCGCCTGCGTTTCATTTCTGTTCCGCGGAGGGAAACGGTTAGTCCAACTCCGTCTGTTGGGTTCCCTGCCACGGAAGTTGTGTTGTCGTGTCGCCACCTGCTTCCTTCTCACCGCCGCATGCATAGCTTCCGGGAACGAGTCACATGACAGCTTCATTTCGTTCGGAAGAAGGGCTGGTCGGCCAGAAAAATTGTGAACGTGCCGCGCGTGACCTTTGCCTGTTGCTGTGTATGTGTTTCATTGTGCCTAATCAGTGAGCCGTTGGCACCCCAACGGCCACCCCGGCTGCGCCTCCCGCACCTTCATTTCTTAAACGGAGCCGTCAGGACGGCCTCCTCAGTGCATACATCCCCTTCCGAACTGGATCTCATCATCCCTCTCGCGATACGCATATCCCCGAGGATCGCTTACGTTGCGAGCGTAGGCCGAGCCCCCCCCCCCCCCCCCCCCCCCCCAAGGTAGACCCCCCAAGGGGATGCCTGCATTCACCGCGGGAATGCACAGCAAGCACAGACTCAGGGCGACGTGTCGCAAAAAAAACGATCAGCAAGCACGGTTTCGCATCCTAACTTGCTCGTTCAGTCCATTCATTCATTGAGTTGTCGGCAGCGAGACTGGGCTTTGTCCCGCCCTGCCGGTAAAAGCAATGCAAGTAGGAGAGCATCGCCCCGCAGTGTTTCCGGTTGGCACCGCTGGCCGGGCGTGAGGGAGCGAGTCGAAACAAACCGGTGTGGAAAAAGCCAGTGATATACTCTGCTCTACATGTTATGCAGGTTAAGCTCAGTGCATCCAGGGACAAAGAGCGTCAAGAGTTTCCGACCGGGCTCAACCTCTGAAGTAAGAGGTGTTCCAACCCCGTCGTGAATCACTAGAAAGACCTTTGAAGATGAACAAGGTGGCGGTCCTTGTTGCGGCATTGCTGCTAGTTCTTGCGCCTATCGCAGAGGCCCGCTCTCTCGCGAGCAACTCGGAGTCGTCAGAAGCCCTCGGGTCTTCTGCGATTGGAACAGATGCATCGGAGCCCGATGTTATCACCAACTCAGCGTCGTCGGCGGCCTCTGAGATCGAGGCCTCGAACGAAACAATTACGTTTACCGCAACTATCCGGGTAAACAATGGCGCCCGCCGCAGGTCCCTGCTGCAGCTCAACCCTTACATCGATCAGATCGATGGTTTCCTCGTCGCAATCACAAATGCGCTGGGCATTGAGCGGCCCGGACTCATCACGGCGACCTGCTTGATAGGTAAGACAACCCGAGCACAACCCCCCCCAGCTGTGTAGTCAGATCAAGCTCTCCCGCACACAACGATCCTGGGCACACTCCGTCCTTTCATTTCCTCATGGCACTAACAAACCGTTGCTTGTCATTATTTCAGACACGAATGATGGAACAATTACTTTCGATGTCACCGTCATCATCGAGGGAACCACGCTCACAAAGGATGACATTGTTGCCATCGCTGATGGCGAAACGCCCCTCGCCGTAAACTATGCCTACAACATTGATCCTGCTTCCATCTTAGTCGTGGTAGTGAAGATTGGCACACCAGAAGGAATCTTCACCCGAGGAGGGCTGTCCACTTCGGTCCAGCTTGAGACCAGCCAGATCGTTACATGGCCATTTGGTAACGGCTGTGTGTGGGAGATTTTCAACATCCCCATTGGTGGCGGCGCAGTCCCAACCCTCGGTACGTTTCACACTCACCGCTGCATGAATTCCACAAAATCCGAAACACGGACTACCCCTGGCGGTAGTTCATACGCTGCTTTATCAAGGAGGGCCACTGACAAACTTTGTCTCTGTGTGGACGTGCAGCCCCCACGCCAGCCCCGACTCCAGCTCCCACCCCCGCTCCAACCCCCGCCGCAAGTCCACTCCCAACCGTTGCCCCCACCCCCGCCCCCACGCCGGATGGCACCCCACTTCCCACCACGCCCGCTGGCACTCCAGTTGCAACCACACCAACCCCATCCACTCCTGCCCCTGGTCCCGGGTCAGCACCTGGTATCCAGCCTGAGTGGGAGAAGCAGAGCATGTTCTTGGAAGACGTGGTGACCGACGTCTTCCCAGCTGACCTCGAGGAGGAGGTGCCGGATGAGGATGTGATCGTCGTCAGTGACGAGAAGGTGCAACCGCAGCAGACATACGCAGCCACGGTGGCTCTGGGGACCTACAACGGCGTCCTTGGCTTCTTCCGACGCATCTACATCAACCTGTTTTCGTAGGCTGGGATTGGTGTGTGCAGGACATTTATTCATTGCTCGATTCCTTCATTTCACAGCCTGTTTATTAATCTAAAACGAGAAGAATCTTATTATTCATTGTAGAAACATCTGTCCTACAAGTATTGATTTGCGGCTGTAAAATGTGACGCAAAGTCATGGAACCTGAGAAGCTACACTCAAACTCAAGCAGCGACAGGCTGCAGCTAGCTAGCTAGCTCGAGAGAGAGAGAGTGAGAGAGACGCAGAGAGAGAGAGAGAGAGAGAGAGAGAGAGAGACGCAGAGAGAGAGAGAGAGAGAGAGAGAGAGACGCAGAGAGAGAGAGAGAGAGAGAGAGAGAGATTCTAACCTGTATACCGGCTCGAGACCTAGTCTGCAAAAACTGCCTTCTGCTGTACGGTAAGGAAGAGACCAGTTGTTTCTGCATTCAAACACAATCTCCATTGCATTTCATGTTGCCAAGAATCCGACTACGATTAGACATACCTGGAGCCAGGCTCCAGCGAGCCACACCGCGAGCTTCTTGAATCGGGGCATCGGCCTGCCGCTGAGCAACACAGTATCCAGTACTGTATTAGGCACCACGGCTCAGCACTCAGTCTCGGAGGCGCCGCGAGGCCGCCTCAAATCGTGGTCACCTTTCGTTGCTACCAGTATGACATTTCTCCGAGGTGCTTCATACTGCAGTAGCCAGGCACCCTCTAGAAGAGCTCTGGGGAGAGTTTGGGATTGTCGTGACTGAACTGAAGGGATACTGGAAACTAGGACGCATCCTACCTGGCTTTCCCCCGGGTTCCACCACGCGCAGCATTCAAAACAGAAATTGCACCATGGACGTTTCCCGCAGGGGCCTCACAGGCGCCGCCCGTCCGCAAAGGGAACACTCCCGCTGCCTATCTGCATTCTTTAGGTCAAGGGCATGACTGAGACGGACCAGGTCCGGAGCTGCGAGGCGCGCTGGTCTACCGCCCAGCGAGGGAGAAGGTACCTACTTTGGTGCAGCAGCGGCTGTGAGCGCTGCACTCGGCCTGCCCGCTGCAAGCTTCGTTGGAGCCACCGGCCTGTGCCGCAGCGTTCTGTGTCCCCCCGTGCGTTGTGAGCCGTCTCAACTGCTTGGCGGTCAGGCCCCGTACAACGCTGCAGCGCCAGGCCGCCGTTGATGATAGCGGTCCGCAGCAATGAACTCTGAGAATGTTTACAAACCGTCCCCCGCCAGGAAACGACCAAGACATCACCAAAAAGTCACAAGGCACAGGGGACTTTTCACTAGCAACTGCCAACTACCGCTGCGGGCACATGAGTGCAAACCAATGGTGTCATGGCATTATTATGTGTTATGACATTTCTTTTAAAAATAGAGAAAGGCCTGTGGACTAAACAAGCGATAGCTGTGATGTCGCTTGTGTTTATCTCTGGCAGAAGCCAGGCATTTTACCACTACTACTACTACTACTATAGACTTGAGGGCGCCAGTGCTTAATTTCCTACGCCGTGCGCACGCAGCGCTTCAAATGTATTGCCATCACTTGGCCATGCATGTGAAATCTTTCTTCTATCCCTACTCCTGCCTTCTTGTGGCTGTGCCCTCACAGTCGCTTTCCGGGAACGGTTTTCTTTATTTCTCTGCAGGCAAACCCAGGCACGATGGTTGGCCTGGATGGAGCTGGACGCTACCGTTGACCTGAGCGCTGCCCAGCCGCCCCATGGGGATCCACACATGAGACTTGCTGGTCATGCACCGCCACGTCATTCCAGCGCTCGCCGGCCTTCTTCTGTCGCACAAGCTTCTCATAGTACCTGGGTGTTTGAGGTGCGGGTGTGAGGGCCACGCTGGCAGGTAGCAGCTGGCCTGGTGCAGGCCGGCTGCTGAAATGACAGCAAGGCAAATCAGGTACACCCATGCGTGAGAATTGGGCACTACGGCGTTGGCCGACGGAAAAGAAAACTCAAAAGGTCATGTTTTCCTGATCTCACCCGTCGCCGAAGAGAGACGTGACGTCGTGCAGCGCCTCCTTTCCATTGACGGTCGCGTGGATGGCATATTTGTTTCCCTGAGCACAGCAAGAACGGCACAAAGTGGGCCTGGGCAAGTGCAGCTGTGGTGAACACACACACACACACACACACACACACACACATCTGGTGCCGCAGTTGCGGCAAGCAAACTCTGGCCACATCGCGTGGCTCGCAGGGAGACAGAGAGCGAGAAGCAGAGGGGACGGCGAAAGCAGCAACGGGAGGGGGAGGAGCCCGGCTGCCACACCTTTGAGAGTCCCTTTCGCAGCTGTTTTTTGAAAAAGACGAGCAGCTCAGCCTTCGGTGCGTTGTCGCAGTCCGCGCTCCCCTGCGCCATAGCACGAGTTGTCAAAAGGGGCCACAAGGTGTAGGTGATTACCACTGGTGATCGGATCGGGGGAATATAGCGGAGGCGAGGCTCACCTTGCATGGGGCGGCCGCCACTCTCTTGACGGCTTCACAGTTCACGGCGGCAAGGACAACGGTGAAAGGACCGGTGCCCTTCACTTTCCCTACGAATCCATCTTGCAGGAACTGCGGAGGCACCGTGTAGCCCTGGAGCGGCAGGCGTCCACAAGTTGGCCGGGCCCTGCGCTGTCTAAGAACAGCAAAGGCACAGGGCCGACGTCCCATGACCGCTCGGCACCTGGTGCCAAGGGATGGCTCTGAAAGAAAGGCGCACCTTTTCGGCGTGGTTATTTCTATAAAAGTTTTGGTGGCACTTGGCAAATGCCTCTGCTTCCTCCGGCCAACGCTTGACATGGACTTCAAGAATTTCGAGCTCTGGATGGGCAGCGACAGCCTGGATTCCCTTTCTACAGCAAATGGAACAGGCGCTCGCTTCAGTGGCACATCGTATCCGTGACGAGCTATGGTGGGTGGTGGCTCCGTGAGGCGGAGCCTCTGAGGACCTCAGACTGTACCCATCCACACATATGCAGGCCACCCCCCCCCCCCCCCCCCCCTCTGCTCTCCTTGGAGATGCTAGCCTGCACCAACATTTCAACAGCGACGGTGCAGAAGCCCGGCCGGGTGCGAGGGGGGCAGGGTGGGACTGGATCTTGCAGGTCGTCGGACACCGAAGCAGTTGAAAGCGGCCGGACCATACCTCGTCCCCTTCTCTCCCAAGCTGTTCCAAAATATAAACAAATGGACTTCTCCAGCATCTTCACAGGGTGCGGGCGAGACTGCTGGCACCGAAGGCTGCAAATATATCCACAGCAAAACGAAATATGTCACACGCAGTTGCCGGTGCCATGGGTTGTCCATATTGGAGCGGGTGGAAGCCCCGGCCTACCACCAAGTTCAGCCGAACCTGCAAGGCATCACAACGGCGTGAGAGAAGTTGGAGCCACGCTTGCAGACGGAGCCAGCGGGTAACACACCACATGGGAGTAAACATGGTCAAATATCAACCAGTTCGGTACTCCATATTCCAAGAGCCGATTTGTGTCTGGCTGTCTCTGCGCAATACCACGCCACCACCGCACATCAGAAGCTCACTAGAACTCACATTCGAATTACAGTACAGTGTGATGCGCTGCCCGAGGGGTGCTGTAACAACGTGGGGGAGCTTCCGTTGCGAGACCTTCCAAACATAATCCCGTGTGAGTCCTCCTGATATAGCGATACTCACTACAGTACTCGTACTTGATCTCGTACTTGATAATTACGTAGCTGGTACAATGCTCGTAGGTGCGTCCAGGAAGAAGCCTGGTACGGCGAAGCCGCGCAGGAAGTGGTCAACTCTCAACTCTCAACTCCGCGTCACTCAGGCTCACAGCAACTACCCAAATCGGGGTACGGTTAAGGTCGGTAGGAGATACCCTACATATATATGGGTATTTGGTACAGTAAGTGCCCTCTCTAATTTTAATAACTACCTGGATGTACAGGTTATGGGTATCGAGATCTTGCGGTACGTTTCGACTCTGGACGTACTAACAGGCCGAGGCACCGACTCAGGCGTCACTCACGTCAGCGGTGAGCGCCATGATAATACCGTACGGTACAGCTGTACAGGACACAGGTATTGTAGTACCGGGACACCGGTAGGCGAAAATTCCGATATACAATTAAAGTACTCGGTGCTTCAAGCTTTGTCGCCACGCACGCTTTTACATTGACATGCATATGCGCAAATGTCAGCGCGCACGATCCATTACGTAGATAATAGTGTAGCTGCAATTCCTTGCCTCCTCAGCCGAACATCCTTGGGACTCGTCACTAGTTGACAGTGGTGCGACGCAGATTATACAGACAGACTTCCGCAAGTTGCCGGATGTTCTTCGGCGGAAATTACGTCGGACTGTTTGGAGCACACGCGGCTTGGCCGATGGGACCATGAACCGCCAGGAAATAGCTGGAAGAATGCAACACAGGTGCCATCCCGTTCCCTGCTGTACAAAGCCACAAGAGCATGGAGCATGAGCACGAGCACACCATACATCTGCTGCACTGGGGCAGGTGCGGGGCCGGGGTGAGAGGGATGAGAGCGGAGGACACTGCGGCAGCGGGAGTGAGGAAGGGGTGATATCTTCTGTCATTTATACTGAGATGGAAGGAGCAGCGCATGGACGTGGAGACAATACCGAAAGGGACCTTAGGGCCCAGCGCGCAGGGGAAGGGAATCACCAGGAGAGGAACCGAGTGGCGTGTTGAGGTGCAGCCGGAATCGTTGACTAGTGTGGCGTTGAGTCTGTTGGGATGCAAGAGGCGGAGGCGTGCAGGGCAGGTGGGGAGGGCGAGGTGGGGATGTCTATGCAGGCCTTGTGAATTCTCTGGGTAGATCGAGACATGAGGCTTCAGGCAAGCTGTCCTGGCTGATTTTACTAGTCGCAGGCGCTTGACGTCAGGGCGTCGAGCATCGCTTGCTCGGAGCAGTCGTCCTTGCGGCCATGATGGTCCACTGTCATGCTGGCGCCTGCCAGAAGCATGGCGACTGTGACGGCAGGTACGCGGCCAGAGTCCCGGTCCTCATCCATCCTGACCCGGCAGCTAGCTGCCCCCTGGAGTCACCTTATCTTCTTATTCTCCCACCTTACCCTCTTCTCCATCTTGCTCGCTAGCTGGGCCCTGCGTGCCAGACTGTCGTCTGTACCTGTGGGTCTGAGCTGACGCGCAGATTTGCCGTCCACACGCACAGGGGGATGTGCGTGTCAGGCTCGTGTGTGTGCCCGGTAAGATAACATGTGGCGCTGCAGTGCACTTCCAGTGCCTGCCGTCTCCTGTCAGACGCACATTTGTGTGTCTTGCCCCCAGTCCAGTGCATCCCAACTCGTAATCTGTTGATCCATTGCTCCAACCCGGCCCGGCTCCACCCTTTCAGGAGTGAGTCTAATGACTGACCCGGCCGTGCTCTCAGGTTCTATTCTCAGGGCCGGCTGCAAGAAACCACGGCCTCCCGTCGCAAAAGGCTGTGTCAATGCGTTCGGAGGCTGGGCCTCAAAAGTGGGTTGGCCCTTAGCAAGACGGGGGTTAGCCTCGACTCCCGTTCACAACCCCGTCCCCGCCGCTCCTCCCCTGCTGCTGCACGTCTTCCTTTCAACTAAGCTCTAGTCCGTTTCCCACCCCTCCCCGCCTCGTCCCCTGCCTCCTCGCATCTCGGTTTCCCCATCCCGTGGCCCAGCAGTTGCCAACAGTCAGAAAAGGCCCGTCTCACCACCGCAGGACTCTGCCTCACCCCCTCGTGTCTATGCATCACAAGTCTCAAGCCGGCATTCACAGGTGTTCTGCATGCAACCTGCAGGGATACAACCCTCCTGGGATCGACTTCAGCCGCTGCGCGGTGGTCGGGAGCTCGAGTGTCCTGAAGGTATTTCTTGACAGGCCTACTGCTGGGCAGGAATCTGCGCCTTCTCTCCGCTGGCAGGGACTCCCACCCCTCCCCGGTCCCTCCCTCTGTCACCATCCAAGCCTCTGCACCGCACCCCCGTGTGCAAGAGTGCAATTTCGCCTGTTTCCAGTGTGAGTCAGCCCAGCTGGCCGGGGCGCTGACAAGACACGGCCCTGTGCTGTTGCCAGGGATCCAAGCATGGCAAGGCCATCCGATGCGGCTACGGCGGTGTTTCGATTTAACGAGGCGCCCACGAAAGGTTCTGCTCCCCCGGCCGCTCCCACATCGACCCTCCCATTCCCGACGACAGTGGATGCAAGCATGAACCCAAACCTGTCACAGCCCTCTAGGACCGGTAGCCACAGGAGACCTGAAGCTCATTGCCCCGAGTATGCAAGTGTTGAACGCTGCCCAACGGCCGCATCCTGTGACGGCCTACAGTCGAACAGTCTCACAGTCGCGGTTGGGGTCATGATTCCTACAAATTGACTGGCGGAAGGCTCACACCACACCCACCCCACATCTGTGCTGACGTCCAGGCAGTGAGAGCGACGTCGGCAAGTGGAAGCAATCGACTATCCGGGCTGCAGAATAAAGTGCGCTGCTGCTGCTGGACACCGGTCCAATGCGTACCTGCCTTCACTTGCGAGCCTTGCAGCCTCCCCCTCGGCGAATCTTGGCCCGGGCTAGGCCGGAGTCGTGTATCGCTGTCTTGACATCTGGACGGCTACCCTCAGCTTGCGGTGGTGGTGGCGCACCTCGCAACTGCTCCCCCCACCCAACATGCCCTATCACCCATCCCAACGAGCAAAACAGCATTTTTCTGCTCGCCACACAACCCAAACGGCCACACCAAAAGAGGACCGTTCTCTCACCATCTGCGCATCACCTGTCTGCTGGCAGGAACGCGGAGGCTTTGCTGAACGCCCGGGTGAAAGGTGAGACAATAGAGGTGTAACCGCTGCGTTGCTGCTGCCTGCGTCGGTCGGCCGACTCTGCAGCGTGTTGTGCTATGTTGTGATGCGGCCCTGACCTGCCGTTGATACACCCATCGTTGCTCCGGTTGCTCTCACTTCCAGAAAGACAGGAGAAATGCAGGCCGAGGTACAGAATCTCAGATGGGTCGGGCGGAAAGATAACCAAACCCACGTTCTGTGTGGGTATGCATATGAAAGAGAGAGAGAGAGAGAGAGAGAGAGAGAGAGAGAGATAGAGAGGAGGAGGAGAGGAGGAGGGGGGGGGGGGGGGGAGAGCACTCCACAGGGACACATTCGCGTTCCGGGACGGGCATTGGTCGGAGTGACAGCGTTTGGACCGGCACAGGTGCGTCATATGGAGCACCAACGAGTACAGTGCGTCCAGAAGCAACAAGTGGTGCAAGATTTTGGAAGATGACTTCCTCGCTGGAGGCCTACGCTGCGACGTACTTCAAGAAGGGCGCAAAGGCAAGGCCAGCGGGCAAATGGCAAAGATGTCCAACGGATTCCTGGGCGTGGTCCTCGCGCTTCATCTCTGTGCCAAGGTTGACATCTACGGGTTTGATCAGGTGAGCCCTGTCACTATGAGAACTCAGGACCTCGGCACGGTGCGCGCGTTGTCGGCCGGGGTGAGTTGGGGACGCGCCGGCGGGTCTTGCAGTAGAAGCACCTCACAACCCTCGGGGGGCTGGCCGCCATGCTGCAGGGGGCAGGGCTATTACTTCAAGAAGTTTGTGGGCGTCCCCAAAGGTGATGCCCACCCCTGCATCAGGGCCAGTATCCATGACACATCTGTCTTTCGCGCATCCATGTGTGCATCGCATCGCTTGCACTGCCTGTGCCCATCAAGCGATGCAATGCATGCCGAGGGTGCGCCCGGGCCACACCGTGCCTGGAACTTCCTCCTGACCCTGCTCTGCGCCCCCCCCCCCCCCCCCCCCCCTCTATCTCGGACTTGGGCACTCAGGGCTGGGGAGCCAACAAAGCCATAAAGCCATCCACAAGGCCATTCAAGGAGAGGCACTCGTGGGATCGCGAGCGCGGCTGTTCTGAACGCAATAGGGGGAAGACTGCCGGTAAGAGGCCCCGTTTTGCTTTGCCACCTGTGTCGGTCCAATCCCATGGCGGAACAGTAGGATGGCCGGTAGAGAGCAGAAGTGTTCAGGCAAAGCGCAGGGCCATGAATCCTGAGAAGTTCTCAACCCCGACTCGGCAGAGAATGCAGGTCCGGCTGTTCAGGGGGGCTTGTGCCGCTGTTCTCCCACTCACGGTTCGCACTGGAAGCCTTCACATTCGAACCTCTGGGGCGGCCGGACAGCCACCAGGGGCTGACAGAATCTATCTAACATTGCCTGCCGCTACCCAGGGGTGACGGTTTCGGGAAAGGGCAGCGCTGGGAAGCGGAAATCGAAGCTCGTCGCCCCTCCGGCGGCCGACCAAGCAGCAGCGGCGGCAGTTGTGGGCAACGAGACCGCGACAGAGCCGCTGCCTCCCGCTGATGAGCAGACGCAGGCAGCCGTTGACCGGCCCCGCGTGGCTCGTGAGCAGGGCGGCGCCACAGCGGCGCAAGCACTCCTAGGTAGGCCGGACGAATGATCTTTTGCCGACAGAAGACGGCAGCCTTTGTCTCCTCTTTGCTCCCCAGTGTATCGTCTCAGCTAGCGCCTATTGAGGCCCACAGATTTGTCGAGGATACTCAAGGCCTGCCTGTGCCGCTGCTCTCCCAGAGCGGCACACCCTCCCTGTCTGTTTCTCTACCCGACCGCGCCTGCCACTGTCCAGACCTGCCTCGTCGTCGGCACAGGCTCGCCCTCTCTGCTTTAGCTCGCTGCCCTCCAGCAAGGCTGCGTCAGTTGCCACCAGCAGTCTCTTTGCCACCATGCACAGTACCTCGGGCCCATCTAATGCAATTCTTTCCCAGCAGATCGCTGGCCGGAATGGCGTGCATACTCTGGCCTCGACCCTCACCGAGGGCATAGGTGACCATCGCTGACCAAAACGAAATCAGCAATTTCTTACACGTGACACTGCTGTGCTGCCTTCTGTCCAGCAGGACATTAGATTCAGGCGAGGGAAACACCACAGCCGAGGCGCAGCAGAGAGGCCCCAGGCTCAAGACGTCGGGGAGTATCTTGTCGAGCTTGTAAACGTTTGAGACTGTCTGGCAATAGACGCCTCAATTCATTCAAAACGAGCAAATCCATAGTGTCGCACACGGGAGGATTCGCACTCCATTGCAGCACAGCTGCGGACAGGGTCGGGGCCACCCCAGGGACCGTGGCAGCCTCCACTGGAATCAGCCTTGGAGTAGCTTTTGTTCCATTCCATTCCATCGCTCGCTCCCGTCCGCTGTTCTCGCCGCTGTCACCGGCAGTGTGGGGAGTGCGCCGAATTGTGGAGTGGTGAAGAAATCGCTGCAGCGGCCCGGTGCTGCATCAGCACCGCAGCTTTCCTTGTCTCTCTCACCAGGCGTGGGATGCGAACTGACTGTGTGCTTCCGTTACCTCGGAGCGGCCGTTTCCATGCAGCGCTGGGAAATGGGCACCAGGTGAGGGAAGGGGAGGGGCACTCGCTGCCGTGTTGAGCCCCCTTTTGCTAGCCATATCCGAACCACGGATGCTGCGAAGGAAACTTGCTCTTTGCCGGTCCATTTTCCCTGTGCGGTCCGATAGATTCCACTGTCAGCACTCGAGGCAATGCGTCTGACTGAAGGGCATGCGGGCGAGCGTGCGGATGGAGGAAGGGCAAAGGGACGGTGGGCAAGGAGGACAGAGGATCGAGCGGGGTGGGGGGCTTGGGGTGAAGACAGCCATGTGTGAGTGAGGAAGGCAATTCCTGTTGCAGCGTGGGAGCCCAGACCTTTTGCAGCAACGTCGACGTTGTGCCGAGGTGCTGGTCATGGTCGCTGTCTTCCGTATTCGTTCTTGCTCCTCCCTGGAAGGAAGACAGAAAGCCAGCCTGTGAACCGCTGCGCCGACTCTGTCCGTGAAGAACCGGGCCGGCTCCAGGAACTACGCGCCAGAGGGGCGCCTCTTGCTCATGGAGGCGAAACAGCCGACCCCGTGGACTCCAACGAAGTCTCACAGTGCGGCGTTGAGGATTTGTTGCAGCCAAGGTCGCGTAGCCAACCCTAACCCCCTTGCCCCCCCCCCCCCCCCCCCCCCCGCAAAAAAAACCGGAAGCACGCATGTGCAAAAGACGCCGCCGCTGCCTTCACCCAAGCCTGGGGTTCCCTCGTGCCACCTCGTCTGTGTCTTTCCTTACCCCTGTTTTACCGCCCGTCGACCTCTGGTCACCATCATGCAAACTTAGATGGGCGGCCTCGGGAGACAGTCTTCGGCCTCAAGAAAAGAAAGGCCCCACTCCTCCCCACAGACTCACTCTCCGGTTTTGTCCATCATCAGCGCTGTTGAATAACCATGCCCAGGCGACACGAGGATGGATCAAGCTTGCAAGGCACAGGCAACGGGGCCCTTCACCCCCCCCCCCCCCCCCCCCTTGGTTTTCTCACCGTGAGACAATCTTCTCCACCACCTCGCCGTCCCCCTTGACGAGGCGCACCCTGCCGGTTTCGGGTTCATACACCTGTACCGTTGCAAAGGCGCTTCAGCCGGTCAACAGCGCAGGTGGCGAGCATCCTGCCGCGACAGACTACTAAGGTCAAGGGAGAGCAACAGGCTACAGACTACAGACAAGCAACAGACTACAGAGGGCAAGGGAGGGACGCAAGGCAATGCCACGTGCTGGTGAAGCGCAGGAGAGAGAGAGACCCCTGGAGGGGGGACTGAAGAGCCATGGGTGGGTGCATGCTGGCTGTGGAGACAGAGGCCCTGTACCTCTCGCACTCGCTCTTTCTCCGGAGCATATTCAGAGGCTGTCATCGGGCCTTTGACGCCGCCCTGGAGAGCTGGGCCTGCTGGTCTTCTATGCTCTGCCGGATCTGAGCGGCGCGGGCGGCCTCCTCCTCGGCCCGGATGCGTTGCAGCGCTGCTTGGGCAGCTGATACAGCCACAGGCTCCTGAGTTGGGGGATGGTGCAAGGACGGATGGGTCAGGTGTCCATTGGCGGGGTGGAGGAGGGCTGGGGAGGGGGGCGGAAGGCCTGGCAGGTGATGCCAACAGGAGGATGCCTCGCTCTGCGTACCGCTCGACACGGAGAAGGGCTACCGCTGTGCCGGCGGTCCTTGCTCCTCTTGGACTTTTTCTTCTTGCTGCTCTTGGAGGCCTTCGTCCTTTGACTTGTGGCGGGACTTCTTGTCCTTCCCACCACTGCTTCCACTCGTTTTCCGCCTGTAAATGGAAAGTAGTCTACCAAATCACAGAAAGCTCCGCAGGGCTCTCACAGGGCCGGGTTAACGCAAGGCAATACAAAGCAGGAGAAGAAGTAGGCGAGACAGGTCCATAGGCAACCACGTCCTAAAGGACCGAGAGCTCAGGAAATATCGAACGTTGTAGTGCAGTACACGCCCTGGCACCGTGAGCATAGAAAGCAGGGTTCCAGCTGGTCAATTGCCCACCGTTTCCGGTCCCCTGAGCTGTCGCTCTCTCCATCGTCACGGCTCCGGATGGATTTCATGTGTGTCAGTGGAAGGGGACGGCTTTTAGACCACAAGGAGCAAGGAAACTCGTGTGCCTGGCGCTTGAACGGACTTGATCCCTGCTGCGAATGGCCCCTCTAGAGAGAGGGGAAGCAGGCATCCAGATCGGGGGAAATACCGAATTACTACTCGTACGAGGCTCGTACGAGCTCCTGCTACGAGTATACTCCGAGATCAATTAACGTTCCGCGGCCTGTGGACTGTGGTGGACGGCGGTGTACGTGTTTACGTACTTACTGCTGCAGTACTCGTACGAGTACAATTAGCCTGAAAGTCACCGCGTCATCATGACTCATGTGTATTGTAGGAGCTACTCG
>NW_027451591.1:0-15000 GCF_964194025.1 Convolutriloba macropyga
TGCCCACTAAGCTGTGGGGGGGCTATAATGGGAAAGACCCGCGCAATCAAGCGAGTGTCTGGAAACTATTCTTGTTATGGGCCCTAGTCGCTAATTCAATCTTAAACTCGAAATTGCAAAAATTTTGGAGCTGATTTACAAATTTGTTTCAATTTGATTCTCATTCGCAAAAATTTGCAACTATTGGCATTAGATTGTGAACATTTATAAAACTGCATTTAAACTACAACTCTCATTTTAGATTTCAGTTGCCAAAGAGGAGTGTTAAAAAATACTGTTCTTTTTCAGCTGAAGAAAGTCTGTTCATGTGTTGAAATTTGAAATTTTTCCATTCAAATATTTATCTTCTTTTTTGACCGTTGACTTCTGTTTTCGAGCATTGGACTTTGGCTGCAGCTTAGTGTGTAATAGTAATGTTTTTTATTCAGGCTGGAACGGCTGGCAATATTCCATTTGAAGAACTCATTTAAGAAGAATCCTATCCCCTACCCCTACCTTCCCCTCCCCTGTCCACCTAACCCCTACATTCATGCCCTCTACCAAGTAACCCCCATCCCCAACCATTTCACTCCCTACCTCACACCTCAACCCTACCTCCACCCTACTACGAACTCCCTCCTACTAACCACCTTAACTGACACCCCGCAATTAACCCCCAACCCCCACCACGCCTCCTGTGCACACTCATCCTTCAAACACCGAACCCCGCCAGCCCCTACACCTACCTGACCCCCAACACTTAGCCCCACTTACGTCCCCCCACTCGTAACCTATCTCGCCCTAGCTATAACTCCACCTACATTACAATCCGGCGCCTTTAATACGTACCCCAACATCTTCCCTGGAAACTTACATTACTGACCCCTCATCTCCAACTACTCCCCCCCCCCAACACTCCCTCTGCACCTAACTATCCCCCTCCCCCACTTACATACACCCCCCGTAACCTCGCCATCGACCCATACACCTTAATAAAGGTAAAAGTTATGAGACGGGGTTACACTTTACGAGAAATTGTAGGAATCGTGTACAATCTTATAAACTAACCATCCCATCTCGACCCGGGATCTAAGCTTACGGCCTTTTTCAAAAAAAAAAATTGAAAAATTTGCAAAATTTGATTGAACACAATTTGGGCATCGGCAATATATAAATCAACTTATTTATAATTTTATTTCATATTTTTATTTTATGTTTTATTTATAATTTATAATATAAATCAACTTATTTTTAGAATTTTTTTTAATATTTTAATTCATGTTTTATTTATAATTTATAATATAAATCAACTTATTTATAATACAATTTATAATAAAGTCTAATCAGAGTGTTAACTATACAGTATGGCTAGTCTGATCAGAACCCAATGATAAGATCTCACTTACCCGCTAGTTCCTCGTTGCCAGTCTCGAATATGAATCGAAATTGGCGCAAATGGCCTGCGTCACTTTTAGTAATAATAATAATAAACGCTAAGCACGTTGTTCTTAATACTTTGAGTAAAATCATGCTGAAATCATTCAAAGATTAACCAAAAATTTTCAGCAGTCTTTTTCGCGCTAACAACTAAAAATTTTGTAACAGTTGGTTAGACGGGTTATTTTTCCCCATAAGTTCAAAGATTATTATTAAAGCGCTTTTAAAATATGTTTTATGAAGATAAAACATTATTTATTTTGAGGTCAATTTTATAAAAGTGCACTGTTTTCTAGCCTATGCCATTAATAATTACCCCGGTTGAGGTGCCAGACCGAAAGTCGATATGTCCAGACCGTCCCAGACGGAAAGTGTCTATGTCCAGACCCTCCCAGACGGAAAGTGCCTATGTCCAGACTTTCGTGCGTTCCAAATTTTTCGTGCGTTCATCGTGCGTTCAAAACTCCCTATGTCCAGACTTTCGTGCGTTCAAAATCTTATATGACCAGACTTCAGTGCGTTCCAAATTAATTTTCGTGCGCTCATTTGTGCGTTCAAAAACACCTATGTCCAGACTTTCGTGCGTTCAAACGTGCTTATGTCCAGACTTTCGCGCGTTCAAAATCTTATATGACCAGACTTTAGTGCGTTCTAAATGAAAAATTGTGCGCTCATTTGTGCGTTCATGTCCAGACTATCGTGCGTTCAAAAACACTCATGTCCAGACTTTCGTGCGATCAAAAATGCGTATGTCCAGACTTTCGTGCGTTCATGTTCAGATAACGTTTCTATAATGTATTCGTTTCAAGTATAGATACGTTAGGGTGATGGTTGTGATGAAGTGCCCAAGCAGTTGCTACATTTTTTTAAATAAAAGATGTTCGATGAAAGTATTGATTGAAGGGGGTGCCAGCGACCCAGTTACTAAAGTATGATTTGCTTTGCAACTTCAGCAAGGGTTTATAATTCTAGGTGTGAAATTGTTTTGAACAAAGCAAAATGGTGGATGCGAATTTTCCTGCGTTCGATGTTTTGTAACTTTTGAACTCAAAGGAGTTGAGGTTTTCGTGGTAGAAAGTTTTCACTTGGGTGAGCACTCAATTAAGAGTGTTTAGTCAAACATGGACTCATTAGTTTTTGGCATTCTCGTTTCCATTCAAAAAATTTTTGTGCGCTCCGAGTCACAATGTCCAGACTATCGTGCGTTCAAAATTGCATATGTCCAGACTATCGTGCGTTCAAAATTGCATATGTCCAGACTATCGTGCGTTCAAAATTGCATATGTCCAGACTATCGTGCGTTCATTTTTTTCCACACCGTGTAATTTTGAACGCACGAAGCCACCTTGTGCGTTCATTTCGGTCTGGACATATCGACTTTCGGTCTGGGACCTCAACCTGGGTATGGCAGAATTAGTTATAAGTTATGTGCAAGATAAGTTATATTTTAAATGGAGGCTCCAAATTATCGAACCAAACAAGCCACCTTTTCGAATATGTGAGAACTATGAGATCCGCCACATGCTAAATAATGTTGAATGAACAGAGTCAAGACAACTCGTATTTCATTATTAAGCGAGAATAAGGGTGTAGAACAAATTTCACTCTTAATTATAGCAAAGAAAAGAGTGTAAGAGTGTAAATTTGAGGAAATAAAACTTTTTTTCGCAGTCTTTACTCTCTTTAGTTCAATCTTATTACACTCTTTCCCTGCGTTTAAAGCGAAAAATGTATGTGCAATATCCAATGAATGTTTAGAGACTTTTTAAAAAAGAAACTGGTTGCGCTGCAAGAGCAGAAATTATTCAAACATACTGTGCTGTAAAATTGAAAAAAATTCAAGAAACAGCAGAAAATATTTTTAAAAAATGGGATTTTTTTTGCTGAAAAGTGAAAAGTTTTCTCCTGTTTCATTCTAGAGAAATTTGTTGTCCTACTAGCATAGCATAGCAAAGCTCAACTAACTGTCATTCCGCCAAAAATACAAACAATTTCTGAATCTTTAAAAGTTGATTAACAGTCGAAATTCGTAAAACTGTCCCATGTCAGGTTCTGCTAGTTGAAAATATGTCAAGTCCCCCCCCATAAAAAACATCAATTCAGTAGTTGATGATTGCATTGCAAAGAAAAAATATGCACAATTTGATTTGATGAGCAATCTTTAACTCACTACTGAACACTGTGATTCTAGTTTGAAGATGACTTTCCTACAATGACAACTAACTACCAAAAATATTAGTGAATTGTGAATTATCAAATCACTATTAGTTTTGTTTCAACTCCAATTTTTTTGGCAAGACCTCAGTTTGTGCATACTGGTTTTCCAAATTGCAGTAGATTTTTTCTTTGACAATATTTTTAAAATTGTCAACATCGTCTCACGAATGAACTCGATGTGTTACAAGAGATTGTAAAGATATATGTATACGGTTGAATAAGCCGAGGTATTTGAAAATTGGACCCCAGTTAGTACAAAAGAATTTGTGTTTTCTGAATCATAAAGCTAGAGAAAATAGGTAAAGAAGGAGCAACCGTCCCTTAAAAACAAAAAATTTAACCAATTTTCACCAGAACTGAGAGTTCCTCTTTAGTGTCGGCTACATAACTGCCTGGAATCCGTTTTTTTGTATTTCTACAACAAAAAAGTGTTTACTCAGACTGCTAAAATATCAAGAACCATAATAAAGTTGTTTATTATTTCAAATGTTTAATCTAAATCTACTTTTTTATCTAGTTGGCAAAACAACCTCTATCTGCCTGAAATTTTTTGGATAATAATTTTTCCTTGAATCATATAAATGAAGCTTAGGTGACCACTTGAAAGTTATATAAAACTTTATAGGAATCCAGAGTGAAGAAATCTGCATATGGAAAACACAAGAAAAACAACAAAAAAATTAATTTAATTTTATTTTCTCTGCATAAGAATGGTTTTCAAATGTCCTTTTATGCATTAACAAAAAAGAACATATAAACCGTCTCTTTTACATGTCAACGTATTTGTCGAGCAATGACGCTCTTCTAAATGTTTTGAAATTTGAAGAAATCATTGAGTATTGTCATGAAAAATCGTTTCGACATTTTTTAATCGATTAATGAAAACATCTGAGGAATGGAAATGCTAAATTTTATCTCTAGTTAATTTCTGTTGCTGCTTTGCCTCCTGTTTGAGTTGAAAAGAAAGGAAAACAATTTAAGAACACTTTTTGGAATTTTTTGAGAAACCTCATCGTAATAAATTGGGATCCTGTTTTTTAACTAGGAATTTAGACACCAAGCTCCAGATATTTTCTAATATATTTTTGAGAAATGCGGTAAAATGAGCCAATATGTCAAAAATTTGGCGTAAAACACTTAGAGATTAATGCCAAGAGTTATTTTCAAGCTCGCTAAGTTTTCGAAAAAATTGAGTTGCATTATCTTTGAACCCATTGGTCTTATTTGGTAGCCAAATAGTTTGTAACATTCCCTGTTGTGCAACTTAAGCAAATGCGCTATTGACCCCCAACGTCTTTTCATCTGATAAAAACTTAAATTAGAAATCAGATTCGAAAGAAAAGCGATAAATTTTCAGCAAAATTCTCACATATTATGAGCGAATTTCTGCGCATTTGTTCGAAAACGTTAAGTGTTTCGAGAATAAACCACACATTTTCACAGAATTCATCAAATATTTTTTATACGAATTGATTTGTTGAAACGGCGCTGACATCCTGACACGATTAAAATGGGATGATGTACAAAAGTTTTTAAATTAGGTTTTAAGAATTAATTAACCTACACTATTCCAAGGAGAGTGAAAGATTTTGCAGTAAATGTAGACGACAAGGACTATTCATTGAATGTTTTTTAAAATCAATATTTTTTTTGTGTTAAGCTTAACAAGCTGAAACTTTTAATTTTTTCTTTAAACTTCTTTGAAAATGCACTTTCATCGTGCATATGTATCTTGTTAATCATTATAGCAGATTTGATTATATACCAAGTGCACAAGAGGGTAGATTTCAAATGATCAAACCAAAAAAACAAGCCTTTCGACTATGCGAGAATAATGAGAGCCACTACTTGATAGGCAATTTGAGATGAATAGAGTCATGTTAACTCGTTTTTCACCACTATTGAGCGAGGATGAGTGTAGAGAGCAAATTTCATTGCTAAATAGCAGTAAAAAGAGTGAAAAAGTGTAATTTTGAGGAAATCACTTTTTTCCCAGTCTTTTTTTTACTCTTTTTGTCCATTCTTACTATATAATTTAAAAAAACACTCTAAATAAACTCTTTAGTCCATCCATATTACACTCTTTCCCTGGATGAAGCCTCCTGCGAGGTGCGTCAGTGCGTTAGGAGCTAATAATATGTATAATATCCACTGAATATGTAGAGTTCTTTAAAAGAAGCTGGCTGTTTTGCAAGAAAAGAAAATGTTCAAACATATTGTGCTGCAGGATTGAATAATATTCAAGACACAGCCGGAAGCAAGTAAACGTCTGGGATTTTTGTTTTCCTGAAATTTGAAAAGTGTTCTCCTCTTTCCTCTTTAAATTTTTGTTGTCGATCTAGCAACGCATGTCAGCGCAAAGAATAGTTTTTCTAGTTGAAACGTTGTTAAGTTTCCCCAAGAAAATGTCAATTGAGAAATACTTGTACTAAAATTTAAAAAAAAACCAGGGAAAGTTCAGAATTTAGCGACAGGTAATTCTATTGAGTTTTATAGTACTTTGTGGATAACTATAGTGGCTAAACTTAAAAGTTGAAAACTACCAAAAAAATTGCCCAAAAAGGTTGTCCCAAAAAGGAGCAAAACTCTTTTCATAAACCATTAGATTCTCACTAAATTGACAAAACTCACTAAGAAGAAGTAACGTCAATACTAACGTCTAATAAGGGAATATGAAAAATTGGCTCTCATCGATGATAAGATAATTTCAATTCAACTTCCGTTTTCTAACGTTATGAGCACAAAACTGAAACTTTTGGCTAAAAATTTGCTTTTACTGGAGAGCTTAATAACTAGTTTTCCTTGAAACAGGACAAATTTGAGGGAAAAGAATTCAAGATAAGGACAAACAACATTATCTTGAGTAGATTTTAAAGCCATTTTCCCAATAGCCATTTTTTATAACAAAAACTTCATTTGGTTGATCAAGGGAGGGGAGATTTTTTCTTCTCTAGAGTATTTTTTTTCCACTTTTCTAATCAACATAAAAGTTTTTGTGATGAGTATCCTCATCCAAAGTACAAAATCACTTTTTCCAAAAACATTTTCAGATATAATAACTTTAGTTTTTTTGTAAACAATGTCGCAAAAACTCAATTAATGCACACACACAAACTTACGTCCTATTTAAGCTCATTCTCATGACATTCCAACGGACAAAGGTTTTCTTCTATCAAAGCCTATGTATCATTTCTCCGTAACTAACTATTGATTTTTAAGGTTATCAAAATTTAAATAATTTTGAACAAAGCTGAAAAAATTATAATTTCCTTCTGTGAAAAAAATATTTTTGAATTGTGAACTAAGAAATCTTTTCAACTTTTGTTGTAATTTTAATTATAGTTTTGGAAGCACTCATGTGAATGTTTGTATATAGTGCTTTCTGAAAAAAAGAGAATTTTTTCCATTGAAAATATTTCTCTAAAGAATATCAACAACGTCTGCTAATTTCTTGTATAATAATTTTTCCTTGAATCATTTAACTGAAGCTTAGGTGACCACTTGAATTTTTGGTTTGAAAGTTATAAAAAATTTTATAGGAAACCAGAGTGAAGAAATTTGCATATGAAAAACACAAGAAATACAACAAAAAATCATTTTAACTTTATTTCTTCTGCTTAAGAACGGTTTTCAAATGTCCTTTTATGCATTAACAAAAAAGAACATAGAAACCGTCTTTTTTACAAATCAACGTTTTTGTCGAACAATGACGCTCTTCTAAATGTTTTGAAATTTGAAGAAATCATTGAGTATTGTCATGACAAATGATTTCGACAGTTTTTTGTTTGCTTAATGAAAATATCTGAGTAATGGAAGTGTTAACTTTTTTTCTCTTGTTATTTTTGTTGCTGCTTTAACTCCTCTTTGAGTTGAAAAGAAAGGAAAACATTTTAAGAACGTTTTTTTCGGAACTTTTTTGAGAAACCTCATCGTAATAAATCAGGATCCTGTTTTTTAACTACAAATTTAGGCACCGAGCTCCAGATTGTTTTCAATATATTTTTGAGAAATGCGGTAAAATGAGCTAATTTGTCAAACATTTTGGCGTAAAACACTTAGAGATTAATGCCAAGAGTTATGTTGAAGCTCGCTATATTTTCGAAAAAATTGAGTTGCATTTTCTTTGAACCCATTGGTCTTATTTGGTAGCCAAATAGTTAGTAACATTCCCTATTGTGCAACTTAAGCGAATGCGCTTTTGACCCCCAACGTCTTTTCATCTGATAAAAACTTAAATTAGAAAACAGATTCGAAAGAAAAGCGATAAATTTTCAGCAAAATTCTCACATATTATGAGCGAATTTCTGCGCATTTGTTCGAAAACGTTAAGTGTTTCGAGAATAAACCACACATTTTCAAAGAATTCATCAAATAGTTTTCATACGAATTGATGTGTTGAAACGGCGCTGACATCCTGACACGATTAAATTGGGATGCTGTAGAAGTATTTTTAATTTAGGTTTTAAGAATTAATTAACCTAAACCATTCCAAGGAGAGTAAAAGTTTTGGCAGCAATTTTAGACGACAAGAACGATTCATTGATTGTTTTTTAAAATGACTATTTTTTTTTGTTTTTTAAAGCTTAACAAGCTGAAACTTTCAATTTTTTCTTTAAACTTCTTTGAAAGTGCAATGTTATTGTGCATATGTATCTTGTTAATCATTATAGCAGATTTGGTTATATACCATTTGCACGAGAGGGTAGATTTTAATTGATCAAACCAAAAAAAAACAAGCCTTTCGAATATGCGAGAATTATGAGATCCAATACTTGATAAACAATTTGAGATGAATATAGTCATGTTAACTCGTTTTTCACCATTATTAAGCGAGGATGAGCGTACAGAGCAAATTTCACTCTTAAATAGCAGTAAAAAGAGTGAAAAAGTGTAGTTTTGAGGAAATCAGTTTTTTCACATTCTTTTTTTACTCTTTTTGTCCAATCTTATTACGCTATTTAAAAAAACATTATAAACAAAGTCTTTAGTCCATTTATATTACACTCTTTCCCTGGGTAAAGCCTCCTGCGAGGTGCGTCAAGGCGTGTAAAGCAAACAATATGTACAATATCCACTGAATGTGTAGTGTTTTTTAAAAAGAGTTGGCTTTTTTGCGAGAACAGAATATGTTCAAACATATTGTGCTGCAGGATTGAATAATATTCAAGAAACAGCCGGAATGAAGTAAACGTTTGGGATTTTTTTTGCTGAAATTTGAAAAGTTTTCTTCTGTTTCCTCTATAAAATTTTTGTTGACATACTAGCATAGCATGTCAGCGCAAATAATAGTTTTGTTAGATGAAACGTTGTTAAGTTTCCCCCCGAAATTTTCAATTCAGAAATACTTGTACTAAAATTTCAAAGACCAGGGCAAGTTCAGGGTTTTACGACAGGTAATTTTATTGATTTTTTATCGGAATTTGTGAATAATTATAGTGACTAATCTTTAGATGTTGAAAACTACCAGAAAAATTGCAAAGGTTGTCCCAAAACTGAGCAAAAATCGGAAGAAAATTTTCGAATATTTTTTGAATTTCCAAATGTTTAGATTCATAATCTTTTAGATTCTCACCAAAATAACAAAACTCACTTCAATACTAAGGACTAATATTGGATTATGAAAAAATGGGTCTCACCGATGATAAGATAATTTCATTTCAACTTCCTCTTTCTATCGTTATGAGCACAAAACTGAAACTTAGCTTAATTAGCTTTTACTGGAGAGCTTAATAACTAGTTTTCCCTGAAAAAGGAAAAATTTGAGTTAAAAGAATTCAAGATAAAGACAAACAACATTATCTTGAGTAGATTTTGAGGAAGGTAAAGTTAAAGTGCATCAAGACCAGTTATTGATTCCTGATCTCTGCCTAAACCTTATACCGGCAAAATATTTCCAAAGAGCCTTTTTTTTATAACAAAACCTCATTTGGTTGGTCGGGGGAGGGGAGATTTTTTCTTCTTTAGAGTAATTTTTCCCACTTTTCTAATCAACATAAAAGTTTTTGTGATGAGTATCCTCATCCAAAGTACAAAATCAGTTTTTCCAAACACAGTTTCCGATATAATAACTTTAGTTTTTTTGTGAACAATGTCGCAAAAACTCAATTATTGCACACAAACAAACTTACGTCCTATTTAAGCTCATTCTCATGACATCAAAATGACATTCCAACGGACAAAAGGTTTTCTTCTATCAAAGCCTATGTATCATTTCTCTGTAACTAACTATTGATTTTTAACGTTATCAAAATTTAAATAACTTTGAACAAAGCTGAAAAAATATATAATTTTCTTCTGTGAAAAATATATTTTTGAATTGTGAACTAAAAAATCTTTTCAGCTATTGTTGTACTTTTAATTATAGTTTCGGAAGCACTCATGTGAATGTTTGTGTATAGTGCTTTCTGAAAAAGAGAACATTTGTTCTATTGAAAATTTTTCTCTAAAGAATATCAACAACGTCTCCCAAATGAACCGGTGTCAAGGTATTGCAGTAAATTTTTGCAGGAAATGCGGTGAATTGCGGTTAAATATTTTATTTTCACCACACTCTTCACAATCACCGCATTTCTCACAAAAATCTACCGCATTCACTTCACTTCTTACAAAATTTCACAGAAAAACCTGACCAGGGAACTCGAAGAATAGCAAGAGATTGATTGAATGGGCACCTGCTTGAACAAGCGGAGGAATTCGGAAATCATACCACTGTTTATACAAAACACTTTTTGTATTCTGATGCTTAAAGCTAGAGAAGAGAGGTCAAGAGAGAGAAATCGTCCCCTAAAGACAATAAAATGTAATCAAGTTTTGCCAGAACGAAAAGCTCGTTCTTAGTGTTGGCCAAAAATTGTATGACATCTATTTGTCTTTCTCTTCCTTCAAAATAAAAGTGTTTATAAAGACTAGTTTAACATCGGACCTCATAATTAACATGGTTTTTCAAAGCTTCGTTTTATCTAAATCTAGTTTTTTAAAAATCTATTCGGAGTTTCAGGTTACATCTGCTTGAATTAAATTTTTTGAAGTTTCATTTCAAATTTTAATATCAAAAGTTTTAAAGTCCTGAAGTCAAGGGTATCACTTGATTAGTTAAATTACTGGTCTAAAAATCTGCTTTGCAGGAATCTAGAGAGAAGAAGAGTTCATAGAAAAAACGCAAGAAAAACAAAATATATATATTTGTATATTATTACGAGAACTGTTCTTACATGTCATATTATGCATTGCCAAAAATGAACATATCAAATAAATTTTTTGAGTAGTCTGTCCCAGATACAAGTCAACTTTTTAAAATCCTTCGACGATGCTCTTTCATGTGTTTCAGAAATTTAAAGAGATCGCTCTTTTTTGGCATGAAAATTGGTTTCGACTTTTCCAACCACTGAATGAAAATATCAGCCCAATGAAATTGCTGTGTTTGGTCACTGCATCGTTTTCAATATTTTCTGTCTACAATTAATTTCATAGGCAGCGGGACAAAAATTTAAGAACTTTTCGAAATCTTTTGAGAAGGTGCCTGAAAATAAAATATGTTTTATTTTCACTTGAAATATAACTACCCGGTTCAAAAAAATTTTCTCAAAAATGTGTGAGACATGCGCTAAAATGTGCTCTTAATTCAAAAATTTCAATGGAAAAAACTCACATAACAAAGCCCTGAATTGCGGTGAAAACTGCTGGTTTTTCAAAGAAAAATTAGGTTGCCAGTGCTTGGAACCTTATCTCTTGTTTGGTAGCCGTATATTAATCGTTTGCGCTATTATCCTCTGAATGTCAATTGCCATATTAAATTTTTTTTTAAAGAAACGGGCTTTATTACGTAGTTTCAGTGTATTTCTGCTCAATTCTTTGAAAATTTTAAGTGTTGATGTAAAATTAAACAACATGGTAACAGGTTCAGGAACCAGTGTTAATAAGCACTGCTGTTAATTGATATCTTCCAAGGGAATCCGGTAAAGCTGAGAGCAATCCATATAAAGTGTCAGAGCATATTTTCGCCTTAATTTTGAGCGGAAAATTCCGAGAAAAAAGGAGAATTTCAACGCTTTCAGAGCATTTTCTACAAAATACTGTTTTCAAGCCGCGCTGATATTTTGTCTATGAGAGCAGAGTTTCTGCACCCATAAACAGACCTATAAGCTACAGTCCTAAATTTAATCGCCCGCTTGTCGTTCAAGAGCAATTCATACGACGTTAGTATTTTTATGTTTCGGAAATGCTGTCAATTTTTGCATCTCTATTTCAATACCGACTGTTGAGCGATCATCAGCTCCCATTTGGCAAAGTTGTCCCACTGCAGGTAGTCAGTCACTTTTTAGTTTCTGAGTCGTGAAACTTGGAGCAACAGGCACGTTCTCAATAATTGAAAACGTCTTCATTGTGTGTTTTTGACTAGACCAGTTTCTTTATAATCAAATAGAGCAGTTTTTGAGTTTAGCAGTAACCAGGCTAACAATGAATATGATATAAAAAGACTCCACAAGATATTTTTGAAAATCATTTTGAAACTTTTAGAGTGCTGCATTCGAATGACATGAAAGTGCACGTTTGTTTAAATATACTGTCCAATGATAAAACAAAACCTGGTAACAGCTTTAGTTATATAATAGGAGCATACACGTTTTATTCATTTGAAACAAAAAATTGGATAAAGTTTAATGATTGCTCTCTAATTATTAAAAGAACCGTTCTTTAGCAGGTTTGTTTGGCTGTAGGAAATAATGAGCTGAGTACAGTTTGGTTCAAGATTGCGCACTAAATATTGTATAAGTAAATTTACCTGAACACTGTTCGGCTAACTCCATGTGCAGGTAAAATTTACATGCACAAAATTCCCGAAAATTATTACCTGCACACTATTCGGGTAAATTACCTGCAATTTTTGTTAAATTTTTAATGTAAAAATTTGAAGCAAATTTTCTTGTGAAAAATTACACTTTGAAAAAGATAATTAGTAATTCGTCTTTTCAGACAGAAAAGAAGTTTTCATGAAGGTTCTCTGAAGGTTCCAGGGCTTCTTTGGCGACGCGAAAGCTACCCGGGCTCCTAAATTTTTAAAGGCAAGATTACCTAAAATTGCAGGAACTTTGCACGTGTTTTGACTTTCCTGCACGCTACCTGCACCGTACCTGAACGTACCTGCAATTTCAGATAACAGTACCTGAAAAATTCAGGCAGACGTGCACAAATTACCTGTAATTTACCTGCGCGGGACTTTAGGTAATTTTACCTGCACGTTTTTTATTGCGTGGGATGAAAAGTATCTTAAAAAAATGATTCAAATAAGCTAAAAATTTTTCTTTAATATCAGTATACATTTAGTTTGTCATGCATGGAATGTTCTTACGAGAATTTTGAGCAAATGGGTACTTGCTTATAACCGAGCTTGTTTATAGACCTTATCAACGTTGTCGAGTAAGAACAAAAAATAATGAACATATATTTTTTTAGAAAATGATGAACATACCCTTAGAGAAATCAGTGGAAATGGACGTGTTGGAGTGGTTACCTATTCAAGTACCTAGTTCGCAATCTGATGAGCGGTTCAAGTGATTAAGATCGAGTTTGGATCGAGTAAAAAACTTTTACAATTAAGCTTTTAAACGAGGTGAAGTTCGCACATGTTGATCTCTGTGTACTTCTAAGGATATTGTTGACGAACTTTTGGTTCATTTAAATATTTTTAAATATAATTATAATATCAGTTAAAAATAATTGCTTTTTCTATTCGCACTTTTTCCGATTTTTGGTAAGTAAAATCTGCAGGCTTCAAAACATTTAGTTTGCAAAATTTGTGATATGCTGTACGTAGTCCAAGGGCGCATCAACAAAACAGCGATTTGTTATATTATACTCCTTCTGTTGTTACCGAGTAAATAGCAAAATGCGCAACGCTCTTTTAATGAAATTAACAATCTACTCAGCGAGAAATTTTATGACGTAATAACTTAACCATGTTAGCCTTATTTCCGTTGTTTGGCATAGAAAGCTCAGAAAAAATTCGTTTAACTTAATTTTCGTTGAACCTACTAATATACTAAATCGCTTGCGCTCAATTTAGATTAACAATTTTATCTCGGTGATCAATCTTAGACTAAGACCTGCCAAAAATGTTACTAGATCTGCCGGTTTGATGCACTTTTGCCTTGATACGTTTAAATACAGTTGTGCCTCGCTAATGTTATGAAAAAGAGTGAATCTTTTCGTCACCTTTAATTGTTGACAGCTATTAATTCTGGTTTATTGATGTTCAGCATAGCTGTTTCACATCCATCGACTTTCCTATATTCGCGGTTAAGCGGCCCAAGTTTTTTGTCAAAAAACAACTTTTCAATTCAGGAAACACAGGATTAAAGAGGTATGCTCCCTCACAGATGTCGTGTTTTTTGCACAAATTTCAGGATAACCACCGTCGATTTGGTCCGAGGGAAAAGAACTTGTCTCTCCATCACTGTGTGAATAAGTTACCCCACTGTTCCGGCTGATTTTGGAACTGGTCTGCTACTAGAAAATGAACGAACAATGCCGATGGAGTTGCCTTTTTTACTGGAAAAAGTTAATTACATGTGTTACTTCAGATTTTTAGACAAGTGTATGTAAACGCTTTTGTCATTAATTTCGGCAATATATTTTAACTTGTTAAATTGGCATTTAGCCTCAATGTGAAAAAAAATTAACTGTAAATAATTATAAAACTCCCTCGGATTACTTATTTCGGGCCTGAAAGACTAATTGATGCTTAGCTCTTTCCTTTTTCTGTGCTCGTGAAAAAGCTCGGCATCTTACGATTCTAAAAAATTTTACCATGAATTTTGCAAAAACATGTTTTGGGACATATAAATTTTGTTTAAGCGAGAACAGTGAAAATTCTTGGGCTCAACTTTTGAGCCAAGAGCATTAATTAGTAACTAATTGTTCAACTATCCCAGGTTAAGGTCCCAGACCAAAAGTCAATACGTCTAGACCGTCCCAGATGAAAAATGTCTATGTCCAGACCGTTCCAGACAGAAAGTGTCTATATCCAGACTTTTGTGCGTGCATCAGATTTTCATGCGTTCACAAGACCAATCGTGCTTTCATATCCAGAGATTCCTGCGTTCACCAGACTTTTGTGTCTTTACATACTTTTGTGCGATTATGTCCAGACTTTTGTGTTTCACAAGACTATTTGTGCGTTTACGTCGAAATTTTCGTGCGTTTTTTCCGTGGTTTTAGACTATGTAAAGTTGAACGCACAACCCTGCCGTGCGTTTATCTGGATCTGGATATATCAACTCTCCATCTCGGACCTCAACCTTGGTACTCTCGTCCTCTGATATTTGGTGTGGGAAGATTCAGGCTCATCTCGTGAGAGATGTCTGGCCC
>NW_027451592.1:0-25541 GCF_964194025.1 Convolutriloba macropyga
AAATCATTTCTAAGTTCAATCGATTCTCAGAAAGTTTTATTACGATCAGCCTTGTGCCCACAAATCACCATGGTGCCCACGCAATTGAGTTCTTGCTTTTTGTGCCTTTTGTTTGTTCCCAGAAAACCTCACAATCGGGCCTTCAGAATTTTGTCATCATCAACCCACACAATCGGGTGGAACGGGTTGGTTGAAAAAACAAGCTTGACTTTATAACCACTAACCCCTCTACTAAAGATAGCAATTTGTGCTTAAACCTGTTCCTTTATTGCTGCTGCTTGGTGCCATATTCAAAAACTTGGAATTGCTATGAAAGTCATTTAAAACATTGAACAGAACATAACTTCAATCAAAAGTGGGCAAATGTTGATCTATAATCATGATAAAGCCAAAATAACCTCAGATCAGGCTTTCCAGGCCAAAATCACCTCTGATCAGACTTTCCAGACCAAAATGTCTTCTGATCAGAACGAACCCCAGACTTTGGTAAAGATTATACGTGCGCTTATGATCAGACACAAATTCAGACCATTGTCCAGACTATAAAAAGACTATGATAAGACTCTCCAGACCAAAGTCACTGCTTTTCAGACAGAACCCAGACTTCGGTGCAGACTCTAGTGATCTTTTGATCAGACAAAAATTCAGACCATTTTTCAGGCTACAGAAATATTATAATCAGACGGCCTTTGATCAGACTCAAGTTTGTTCGAAACGTCTTCTGATAACAATCTGATCAGACTCAAGTGCGCTGGAAACGCCTTTGATTAGACTCAAGAGCGCTCTAAACTTCCTCTCACTAGACTCAAGAGCGCTCTAAACGTCCTCTGATCCGACTCAAGAGCGCTCTAAACTTCCTCTCACCAGACTCAAGAGCGCTCTAAACGTCCTCTGATCCGACTCAAGAGCGCTCTAAACGTCCTCTGATCAGACTCAAGTGCGATAACGTTTCTCTGATCAGACTCAAGTGCGCTGGAAAACGCCTGTGATTAGACTCAAGAGCGCTCTAAACGTCCTCTCACCAGACTCAAGAGCGCTCTAAGCGTCCTCTCACCAGACTCAAGAGCGCTCTAAACGTCCTCTTATCAGACTCAAGTGCAATAACGTCCTCTGATCAGACTCAAGTGCGCTGGAAACGGCCTCTGATCAGACTGTTCAGACCAAAGTTACCTCGGATCAGACTGAACCCAGACCATGGTTCAGACTCTGTAATTTCGGTCTGGCAACACAAGGGTGTGCGATCGAGTGGGTCTAATCATAGCTCAATTTGGGTCTGGACCTAAGTCTGGAGTACATGAAACATATTGGCTGCATCCTAGCCAAAAATAAACTTTTTCGACTGAAATGACTGATAGAGATGAAATTTTAAGATCTAAATTCCAATATTTAAACCGAAATGTCTAATAATCCTTTCAAAAAATGGCTACCTCAAAGATGTCTTCAAAGTAAGCTTAGTTCTAAGAGTTTAAAAGAAAAGTTCAATTTACTCACGGAAGAGAAGCTGATGTACAACCATGCAACCCAACAGACAAAGTAACAGGAGAACAACCTCAATAGTCTGGTGTTTCATAAATCAGTCGTTCATAAATAATCCTAAGTTCTGGAATGTTGTCAAATCAGAAGTAACTTGATACATCAGATGCTTCTTGTTTGCGTTATCATGCAAAAAAGACCGACGAAAACAATTTTCAAATTGGAAAATGAGAATACCTGAATTAACACACAAAATTTGGTTTGAGAATCTTTTTATTTCTCTCACTTTTAGGCTGAACGTTAAAGGTGGTTCTATATTACCAACAAAATTTTTTTGGTTTGGTTTGGGTCAATTTACTTTAATTTGGTTTTTCGATCATTTTTACAACCATGTCCCCGGTACTAGGAGTCTCGTCTTTCATATATATTTGAAATAAAATGAAAAACATAAGTTTTTAAAAAATTTTGAAAGTATTTTTTGAAGAAAATCGAGGTTGCACGTGAAATAAGTATGATAGCAGTTTTGAAATTTTATTACGGGCTCAATTTACAAAAAGAGAATAGAAACTTCAACAATTTGGTACAAATAAAAACCAGGCATAACAACAATATTTTGTTTCATTAAAATCACCTATTGTCGAAGACCAACAGAGGAAACATTGTTTCAAAAGTTAGACACGTACTATGTGAAATAGTAGATTTATGAATTTTGTCTCGCAAATTTCTTAGGATAACTTCTTAAAGAGCACCTATGCCAACCTCGTATCGACAAATTATTCCTACAAATTTGATGATATATTTTGTGGTGCTCAGTTCAGTTGAAATTATATATATATATATATATATATATATATATATATATATATATATATATATATATTTAATATATATATATATATATATATATATATATCTTCACTAGACTTCAATAGATTAGGGGATATTTTGCTGAATACTACCCTTATTAATTTTTTTTGCAAAAAAATTTGACATCCGTGTTATGATGTTGTGAAAGTTTAAACACGCCCTTATTTTAGTGCAATTTTTGTCGTGCTGGTTGACAAAGTTGTTGCATGAGCTCGAATTCCCGCCATTTACATTCTCGAGAAATTTTTCTACCTCCCCGACCAGTTTTTATATGCGTGCATTTAAATGACAGGAAAGAAGCAAAAAAAAGTGGCACGAAAGAGCTCTATCTTTTAGGTCTTCTTTACTGGTACTCAAATGGGTCAAATCAGACCCTCCTATCCTCACAAGCGACCACAGAGTGTCCAGAACTCCATATCCCGTCCAAAGGGTGTCTGAACCCACTGTCTGGACAAAACAGAGTCTGGACCCTCTTGGCAACGGGAACAAGTCTGGACCTGTCAGTGACCAAAATGGATGTGATCACATTGCTTAGCGTGGTTGGCCTAAGCGTGCCAAACAGGCTGACAAAGTTTTTTTTCCCCAAGTAAGTTGTTTCCGATTTCTCAGCGCGTCTTCAAGAAGCACCAAATTAAGCAGGAGAACAATTGATGGCAAAAATAAATAAAAATTATTTGGCTCTGGTCGATTATGACTATAAACATCAAATACCAGACGGTAAAAAGTGGTTCTTTAAATTGGTAGAATAAACTTGAGATATTCTCACAAAATTAGTTCAAAAAATTTGTACTAATTAAATAAAATAAGCAAATTGTTTTCGCATAGCTGCAAGAAAGTATGTTCGATAGTATTACAGATATACTTTTCTTTTTAAGTTTTATTAGTTTAGCCAAATTGATTGAAATTAACCTCTGCGCTCGCACTGGAATCACAATCAAAATCAGTAAAGATGATAAGTTGCTAGCCCCTAACCGTACAAGATACAATTTAAAAAATTTTCCGAATGACTCTCAATCTAAAATGACAGCAGAAAAATGGCGATTATGATCAAAAGTCGTTTTTCCACTAGGAAAATGAATGATCCTGCGGCACATTTTTAACATACTCTTATGCGCAAAACAAATCCGATATATTTTTATTAGGCTGGGGTGTTTTTGATCCCATCCTATTTTTACTATCATTTTCCGTAGAATTATTGGTTTTTTTAAGTTGTCCAAGGTGGGGAGACTCAATATGCAAATAGGATACTTGAAGAAGCAAATGCTCTTCAGGTATCATTAATAATTCCTAAGTATTTCAAGTTGAACTCAAATATTTTGTTTTTTGTTCCTTTTTGATTCATTTAGCTTGCAAGTTTTCCCTATTTATAAGTTACTCCGCGTATTCATTCCAAAATTTAACTTTAGAGATTTTAAGACCAATTTCGGTCTTAAAGATTTTAAATGCCACTAAACGCTATTGACAGTTATTTAAAACAAACCATTTTTCAGTGTGAAAGACAATCAGTACAATTTTGCATCCGTTTGGCGTTCAATGGTTAAAAAGATATTTTGCTCTAGTTTATGTTTAATCCTTGTTATACTCGAATACTATTGTGTTAGTCAATTGAGTCGCGAATGCTTATCAAACTATTAAGCTAGGGCAATAGCGCCGCGTTTGCCAATTGTCTTTAGGCTTTTTGAATTCTCAATTTTCGAAACGGTTATTTGCGGGGCGAATGGCTCAATATCAATTGAGCAGGCGTATTTGAAAAGCAATTTACTAAAGTTAAATTGAAACTCAATTACAGCGATGCAAATTGGAGAATGAAAGTCAAAATTGAAAACTAAGATCAGAAAGGAAATAACATTAATTCACGACTCAATCACGAAACAGGAAATGCTTAAGAAAATGTTTACAGTATGAGCAGACAGTTTCCTGTCGAAAAGATGAACAGACTCTAAAATTGGGTAGAATTGCGATGAACTAAAATTAACTAACTGAATTAAAACAACTGCCCCTTAAATGCCAAATATGAACTAATATACAATGATCAATGTTCTGAGGATAATATCCATCCCGCATGACATTTCCCCCTGTTGGAGAAAAAATTAGGAGATAATATCAGAAAATTAGTACTTATTCACCGGTTACATACATAATAGAATTTTAAATAAAAAATAAATATGGTTCAGAAAGATTTGAGTTTGTGTCTGAATCAGATTCTGCCTGTTTTTCCGCTTCTAGGACATTCATTTGTCTTGGCAGATTCGGATTAGGATCAATAGTCTACCTCTTATTGGGGTTCCGCGGTGACACCACTCCGATTAATGTTATGTCTGATACGGGTATATCAGCCGAATATCCTTCTGTACTTGTATTTTTTCAACAATGGACTTTGTTGACATTTTCTGCTTTCTCAACATCCTTTTACTTCATCTAACTGATGACGTATCTGAGTCGGATGTATCGCTCACCGTTATTTGTCTTTTGTCTTTACGCTGATTCTTACGCAATGTCGGTGTTTGCAAATGTGGTGACGCCAATTGTGATGTGGATGGTCCAGCTATGTTGGGATGGTTCGGCGGTGCTGCAAGTGGCACAGGCGGGCTAAAGTGAAGTAATTGTGTTAAATCCGGTCTGTTAACAAAATCATCATCATGCTTCGGGTTGCGTTCGGATATCTTCTTTCTCAATGCACGTGCGACGTTGCTTGACGTTGAAATGCATGATCTGCCCGATGAGACGACACTGACATCACCTGCTTGTCTATTATTACGTTTAATCTTCTTGTTTCCTAAATTTTTTGAACTAGATCTTTTCTGTGGTTTGTAATTCTTTGTTCAGGTGTTTTTTTCGAAAATTTTATTCGGCCTGCGTTCAATATACTGTCCCAGTTCTGCATGTCGCTCGGTTTTTGTTCCACATTTCACAATATCGGAAATTATTACACGCACTTCCGGTCGATTGGGTTCTTTGATGACGCTTGAAGTTGTGCTTATCTTCCCAAGTGTATTATGAGGGGGAAAGAACGTCATACAAATCATCTAAGTTCTTTTTCTGGCGTTGGTTTTCGTGGATCTTCCGCGCAATTTTTACCTGTACACTCCGTTCACTACACGAAATTGGCCGACTCACTCCTTCGGACCATATGAGTCGCGGTTCGCACTCCTTCATTTTTTACTGCTCTTTATTGGCTCGAGCATTCGCAGCGCAAATTACTTTCTACTTATTTAGGTAAAATTGACCATTTGCAGTGCGGAATCACCGATTTTAAGTTCTTACCAATTTCGTGCAGACTTTGCACTCACTCGCTTTTGCCAGTATATCCCGATGGATATGTGGCCACCAAACATTTTGCGCTAGTGAAAGCATCGCGAAACTCGATGGATATGTTGAATGGATGTCCTCTAATACTGCATCCTGTATTGCCTTTGATAAAGCGATCCATTCATCCAGGCAAATACGCACATACTTGACACTAAGGTCCCGTCAGCATGAGAAGATGTATGGGCTAATTTTTCGCAACCTGTCTGGGCCGTCTCTTAGTATACAGTCACGGACTTTTACAGTCATGGCTAGTAGCTTTTTACTGACGACTTTATTGATAGTTTCCATGAAACAGAGGTCGTCCGCTGCATCAATTACGTTGCGGGATGGGGTAGTTTTCGTTTTGGATGAAGTATTTGTTGTATTTGTTGATAGTGTAGTATCCGAAAAGGTGACTCGGGCCTTCGTCGGGGTAGATTTATTCATCTTTGCTCTTGGCATTTTATTGATTGAGTAGACAGATTTGTTCTGATATGACTTAATTCTGAGTGAGTTTTGGGCAAAGCAAGATATTTTTCTGTTGGTTGTATTGATACTTAGGAATTTGTTTTTTCGCGCTCAATTTGGAGTATTTGTGTTGATTACCTGATTTGATACTATTAATGGGCTTTATTGGGCATAATTGTTCAGAATATTCACATCCTTCACTGTCTGACTTTTGCAGTGCTTTTGCAACAAATTTGTTAATGGAATGTGAATTAATCGTTGTCTGATCATCTGGTACAATTTGATGTTTTAAAAATTTAGAAAGCATTTGCGATGCAAATGTTGCATTTGAATATTGATTAACTGTTGTTTATGAATGCGTTAATTTCGGCGCGAACGGTTTTAAATTTTTTAATTTAGTGATTGTGATGCAATTGGTTTGGTACATATTTGCGGATTATTGTTTACTGATGTAGTCATTTGCGGTGCGATTAACTGATTTGGTTGATTTGAGAGTGAATGTGACTTTAATATGATGTTAAGTTTATGTATAGTGTGCTTTTTAATTTTAATCAAGTGTTTCATTGAATCACATATTTGGGATATTGTTGCTACAACGAAAAGGTCGTCATATGTGGAAACCTTTTTAGCTTTTGCAAACGAATTTCTGGATATGTAATCCACCAGCCCCACTTTTGCACCGGGCATGTGATCAATTGTGAAATTGTATGGAAGCAATCGATCAACCCATCTAGAAATTCGACTATTGTAAGATTTATTTGATCTGTGTTCTCTTAGTATGGATAGTAATGCAGGATAATCTGTTATGACAGTGAAAACTTTTCCATACAAGTAGTATTTAAACTAGTCAAAGGACCAGACAATTCCCAACAATTCAAGTTCGTTAACACTGTAACGTTCCTCTGTTGAGTTTAGAAATCGCAACGCGAATTCTATTGGTTTCCAACCTTCAGGTGTATTTTCTTCGAGTACTGCTCTCAACCCAGAAGGTGAAGCATCACATTTAAATCAAACGTCTAATTTTGGATTATAGTGACTATTCTCCATACTGGCAGCAATTTTCTCCTTTATAAAGTTAAAATGTTAATTATGTTCTTCTGTCCAAATAAATTTTGCGGATTTTTTTATAAGTGGTCTAAGTGGATTACATAGTTGTGCTAGATGTGGTATGAACTTGCCAACGTAAGGTACTGACCCGAGGAAGGATCGTAAACGGTTTAAAGTTGATGGTGTCGGTATTGCTAGAATTGCTGCAGTTTTACTTCAAAGTGGTGATTTTCCAGTTTGGGTAAATTGTACCCCAGCAATTCAAATTCCGTTTTTTCAATATGACATTTTTGGACATTAATTCTCAGGTTGTATTCATCTAATTTTTTTAGACACTTTTGACATATGCTAGACGATCAGTTTCAGAAACTGTGCTAACAATTATTATGTCATCTAAGTGCAAAGTCCAATTCAGACCATTTTGCGATTTAAAGTTTTTCAAGTTTTTTTCCAAAAACTTAATTTTTTTACTGTTTCGATCCCCTATACTGCACAGGTGAGAAAAGTGAGGTCTGCAAAAAATAAACTTTGAGTAATCTCTTACGGTGCAAAAACCATTTCAGACCATTTTAGAAAATTAAAATTTTTTTTGCAAAACTTGAAAAAAATTTAAATTTTTCCCAGTACGCCTCACATGGTAAATGCGTTGAATACTTTGAATTTATGTAAGACCTACGCTAAATTCAACGCAAAATATGTAAGATCTACGCTAAATTCAACGCCAAATATGTAAGATCTACGCTTTATAAGGATTGCGGCTCTTAAGGAAGCCCAGGTACTATGGCACAATGGTAGAAGAGGCAACTAGCAAGCAGTAGGTCAGTAGTTCGAGTCCCATACGCAATAGGAGGTTAATAGATCAGGTGAACGCTTTGATTTTTTGTAAAATCAACGCCAAAATCAACGCTAAATATGTAAGATCTACTCTAAATTCAACTCTAAATATGTAAGAGCTACGCTAAATTCAACGCTAAATATGTAAGATCAGCAGCAACTTGTTTTTTTGTGTATGGCTTCATTTAATGCTTTAGAGTCTCATGCTAATTTTATAGGTTAATTCTTCTTGACTGTAATCACGATTGGGGATATGAAACGTTCGTCTGAGCAACTAGATAAATTTTTGGTATGGCCTTCATTCTGTAGATGTTCTAACTCCGCCGTAACCCTAGGTTGTAGATTAATGGGAACGCATCGGCCTTTTTGGTACTTTGCTGTGAACTTTTGATGAAATTTCGATTTCACTACATTTGTCTTTGAGAAGCCAATTCTTGAAACTAAATGAGGAGATTGTGCATTGATTGTTTCTTTAATCTTACATGTAGAATTAATAATATTATTAACACATTTACCATTTTCTGGTTGTTGCTGTTGGACAATTGCAAGGCCAAGACTATTGAAAAGATATCTCCCGATGACGATTTTATGACCGTCATCCACAATTGTTAGGCGGGTTCTTTGCATGTCCAGTTATTGTATGTCACCGTTGTCTCGAGATGTCCAAGGATTTTGATTGGCTCGTTTTAGAAAGTTTTTAAGTTCCTCCATTCTTTTGTAGTGATCCATTTCGCAGATGCTGAAGTTCGAAGTGTTCGGTTTGCTAGCGTCTTCGTTAGGAGACTAACTACACTTCCAGAGTCAATCATTGCGTTTGCTTGTACTTCTCCAAACTTAGTTTTTGCATTTAATGTTTCCAGTTGATTTGCCGAATCACAAGAGATGGCTGCCATATTTTTATCGGATTCGCTATCATAATTGGAGTCATAAACTTGTTCGTCTAGCTGTTGATAGCTAGTTATATAATAAACGGATTCTTCATCATCGCTTTTTTCAATTTTTTTATCAATTTGATTGACATTTGTTTGTGGAGGTTTAGGCGTGTGTCCTTGTGATCTTTTCGGTTTTCTTTATTTCCTTGCGAATTGTCCAATTATACCACAATTATTGCGCTTTTTTCCTTCGCGGGGCCAATTTGGCGGTGATTGTAGCTCCATAGTTGGCCACAATTTGTACAAACACTCGTGTACTGATAGTTTTGGGGTACAGATGGGTAATGAGTGAAGTCCTTGCGAGCTGGTTGGTAACTCGAGTTGCGATTGCGGGTTTGAAAAGTGTTAACATCAATGAATGAGTTTGTAGTTAGAGCCAAGTTTTGTTTTATCTTGTGTTGATTTTATGCCCCATTTCAATTTGAATTGCTATCTCGAGTGCTTTAGTAGATTCAACAGTCTACTTTAGCAATTCCTTTCGAGTCTCATTATCCATCATGTTAAGTATAAATGCATCCCGAATAAGGGTACTTTCCTCGTCTCCTAAACTACACTTTTCTGCTTGTACGATTAGGCGACCGTAAAAATTTTCAACAGATTCGCCCTTTTGTTGTTTAGACGAAAAGAAGACAAAGCGATCATACGTGATGTTTCTATCTTTAGTGAAAGATTCTTCCATTGTTCGCCAGAGTTCTTTAAATGGTTTTTTCTCAATTTGAAAGCGGGGAAGTTTACTTTTAAAAATGCAACGTCGTTCAGTTCCAATACTCAAAAACAGTAGTGATGCTGACTATTGTCATAAAATCCCCACGGCTTATCCCCACACAAAATGTCAACTTCATCGATCTTTTTACATCGATTTTGCCAATTTACCTTGAGTTGCTGATTGCGAACTTTGCGGTCCCTTTCAGTTGCTTGTGTATGGTTCTCCACTGGTTCCTCGAATGTCGGATCGGCAGGGTATGTGACAGTAGCCGGTGGTTCATTCAGTAACAGTTTGAGTTGAATTCATTCTTTTGCCAACAATGCTAGCTTCCATTGTTGTGTCCACTTGTCCCACGTCAGAGGTGGGTTAGCAGTTGGTTTGTCTCAAAATGTCTCAACGTGAACGGGCCTCTTTTTGGATTCAGCTGCTGACAGCGCCATGTTATAATTGATTACTACTGTATTAGTCAATCGAGTCGCGAATGCTTATCAAACTATTAAGCTAGGGCAATAGCGCCGCGTTTGCCAATTATCTTTAGGTTTTTTGAATTCTCAACATTTGAAACGGTTATTTGCGGGGCGAATGACTCATTATCAATTGAGCAGGCGTATTTGAAAAGCGATTTACTAAAGTTAAATTGGAACTCAATTACAGCGATGCCAATTGGGGAATGAAAGTTAAGATTACAATTTAAGATCAAAAAGGAAATAACATTAGTTCACGACTCAATCACGAAACAGGAAATGCTTAGGAAAATGTTTACAGTATGAGCAGACAGTTTCCTGTCGAAAAGACGAACAGACTCTAAAATTGGGTAGAAGTGTGATGAACTAATACTAACTAACAAAATTAAAGCACCTGCCCTTCAAATGCCAAATATGAACTAAAAACGGTGATGAATATTCTGAGGATAATATCCATCCCGTAGGACAATCCTAATTCCTTAGTAACTGCTGATTACACAAAATGGCCAAAAAAGCTTGATTTAACTGGCTGTTATTATGAACAAGATAATTCGTGCGAGTCTCTGCTTAGATCGGTTTGTTCCCAAATACTATCAGGGTTTCAAAAACAACCATTAATTGCTCTGAAAGAAACCGGTGGTAGTATCTAAAAGCAACTTGTTTGCATCAAAGAAACTAATTGTTCTGTTCGAACAAAAAAAATATGTCGTACTTTATCGGCAGACAAGAACGAGAAATCGTTAACACAGCTTGAAAATATAAGAGGTAAGTGTAACACAATTTGAAAAGCACAAACACAGACAAATTTTGCACACACATCACACACACACACAATTCAAATATAAAACGCAGCACCAAAAAAATATTCATTGAAGAACTTTTTTGCAACTGATCATTACTCAGGGGTCATCATCGTCTATTTAGTTCTTCTTTTTTCCTAAATGACGACTAAATGAGGCAGTTTTATCAGGAATTGTTTTATTGGAACTAAACGTTGCAATGAAAGTTGTCAGTTTTGAATTTCTTTGAGCAAAAAGAAATAAATAATTTTTCAAACTCTCGCAAAAGTATTACTAGAGAGGATTTTAAAAAACTCAAGTTGGATTTCGAAAATATTTGAAACCGCAGTTTGTAACAAAAAAAGTAAATTTTCAAAACGTTTTTTTTTTGTTTTCTGACAGTTTTTACACTCTGCCTCCATTTGTTTCTAATATTTAAGGAAACTATTTCCCTCAGACTAATTTTCTAATTTTTTTTACCTCTCTTCCTCTCTCTCTCTCTCTCTCTCTCTCTCTCTCTCTCTCTCTCTTTCTTTCACATGCATACCTCTCACGTCACACACGCGCGCACACGTACTTACATACCCACACACATGCGCACACACACAGACACAAAATTCTTTTAAACATCTTTATGATGATTGATCTTTATTAATAGTTGTTACCGTTCATTCAACTCTATTAATATATCTGAAATTTGTTTTTTTTATATGTTTCATGAGCATATTGGGCTAATTCGGTTTCCTAATATCTCAAAAATGTGCTACCAGAGAAATTTAGCACAATTTTATTTTGAAACATGAATACAATTACAAACTCCATGAAATATTTTTTAGTTTTTCAAGTTTTCGAAGATTTCTCACTCATTTTGTACTCTGCCGATACTTTTTCCTTTCATGAAGGAGAATGTCAAAGTCTGTCTTCAAAAGTTCTAATTCAAATCGACGAAATTTGGTTATCAGTTAACTTAACGTTTTGTTTTGCTCACTTTTAAGAAGTTGAAAGCTTTCTTAATTTCTAAAATATGAAAGAAAATTTATTATATAAAAATCACTTCGTTTTTTATATGAGGCCTTTCACAATAAAAAATAGTTATTCAATCGACAAAAACGTCAACAGAAATCAAACGATCGGTTCAAATACAAAATTCCATAATAAAATGATCTTCTAACTTTCAAATAAATAAACATTTTTATTAAGTTTATATCCTGGCGCTCCAATAGCGCTCTAACTCGCATATTCTTCCGTATTGCACTATACAAGTGAAGGTTAGTTCGAACGATGAGCTCTTAAAGAATAAAAGAATACAACTAAAAAAGATAATAATTATTCAATGGGTTCTATATTTTCGCTGCTCAATGCTTCTGAATTTTAACATATTTGAAAAAATTCAACAGTCGAGGTCCAGTCTCTAAAACAATCATTGACCTAATTAATTCGTAGGTTTATAGACAATGCTTTTTTTCACCGTATCAGTCAAGGTTTTCGTTAATGTTTATTGTCAGTCATTCTTCAGAGATTTCATCTCAATCACATGTTGCGCAAGGTATATTCAGATATGTTCTCCTGTGATCCTGTAAAACGAAACAAATGGTCCTTTTTTAGAATAGGCTTTGATGTTTACATTCAGCTTTTCTTGATTTTTTCTTACAATTGAGATGGTGAAAAACTATTAACACAGACATTTTTAGCATTTTGAAATGCCAAGCAATTGTTTTCAAATGGGAATGTAGAATCTATATCTACGAGATGTTGTTCTATGATGAGGATAGCGGTTAACAAAGAGTTTAGAGTGAATGTTTTGTTGAAACAATAAGAAGTGGTTTTCGGTTAAAACGAGAAAATATAATGCTAAGCAATGCTCGTGTCTATATCGGTTTGAAAGATGTCACAATAACTAACATCGAACAGACAAGATCAGAGTTTAAAAATGCATTTTTTAAGTGGGAATAAAAATTACTTGTAGTTATAGAAGTTACGTTATTACATTATAAAAAATAATTTTCCGTAAAAAAGAGCACGTGCCATTACATAGTGAATCTTTTCGTAAAAAGTATGGTACATGCGTCTGGGTGTGCAAATATTATGCACCCACTGAGCTTAAGGCACAAAGGGAAAAGATCCATCAGTAATACCAGATCCATAAAGTAATATCGTCACCTGTATTACTACGACTAATTTTTATACTCACTTAAAAAAAGCATTTATTTAACTCTGATCTTGTCTTTTGGATGTTAACTATTGTGATATCTTTCAAACCGATATAGACACGAGCTTTTTTTAGCATTATGTTTTTTCTCTTTAAGCGAAAACCACTTCTTATTATTTCATCAATATTTTCACTTTAAATCACTTTAAACTCTCTGTTAACCGCTATCCTCAACATAGAACAACATCTCGTTGATGTCGATTCTGCATTCCCAATGGAAAACCATTGCTTGGCTTTTTAAAATGCTAAAAATTTCTGTGTTAATACTTTTTTTCACCATATCAATCGTAAGAAAAAATCAAGAAAAAATAAATACAAAGATCAGAGCCTATTCAAAAGTAATCTAAAATAGGCCCACGCAGTATCCTAGCTAAAATGATCCCAGAAGAAAACGCGTCATTGTTGTTTTGTTTATTAGCGGAGAAGTGATGATTGCGTAGAAATATTTGTGCGAAAATGCGTTGCGCGGTTTTTTCCACTATGCCTGCTCAATGAGAATTTTTTGATCTACTCCGTTTTGCCCTCCACCTTAATGAGTTTATATTTGTTACTACCCCCAGCAGCATAGTACATAGTACATTTTCTTACATAGTAACGTGCTATATAACAACATATAATTTGTAACCGGAGGTCATAAAGAACACTGGGGGGGGGCAAAACAGAATAGATCCGAATTTTTTTTGTAGTTGGCTTCTGCAGTTGTCCTGGAGTGCATTTTTTTGAATTTGGAGCCTCAATCTTAAAATTCCGAGGTGCAATTAGGCAAATTATGCAATATTTTTAAAGGGTTGAAGCAGTTTTTTGAGCTTAATTAATGGAGGAGGTGTGCCACGAGAACGTATTGGGGCACAATGAGCTTTCGGCAGATGGTTATTGTTCTCGTAGTAATCTTTGGTGTTTGTTCTAGTATTATGCGGTTGCTGAAAACGAGGACTTTTGGGCAAGGTGAAAATCGTTTGTTAAAAAACTGTGAAAAATTTCTTCGTAGATTAGGAAAATTTCATCAATGTGTGTTTTTGTTTATTGTTTTTGTTGTTAATTGTGAAGCATGACAGCATCTTTATGGTTAAGGTGCGTAAAAAAAATTTGTCAGAAAAAAAAATTACTAATCAAAACGGTCTGTTATGATGGAAGATTTTCGCGATGTATAGGTATTCCCATTTTGTACTTCAAATGTAATCGGGAAGAGGTTGAGGCACTCTATAGGGAAAAGCGGAGTGGTGATTGGGTTTTGAAAATTTCAATCAGCTGGTTTAAATTTAACATTAGAAAATTGCTGTCTGTAGCTATGTTCTAAACTAAGTTTAGAATAGAACATGTGAAGATAAGGAGTGGGGGTGGGGGTGGGAGTTTAACGTTGCGAGGAGATAGAAAAGTTTGTTCCGAATTTCTAGATTTTTCTGAAGGCAGAGGAGATTGAGAAGTTGACAAATATCAACCCGGGCCGAGATTTCACCCTTAATCAACGTCTAATTAGCGGTGATTAGGGTGTAATGCGTTTTCCACTCCAATTTATTGGCAAAAAGATTGTAACAGTGTAATTTTAAGAAATTACGCGGTTTTTACGTTCTTTTCCCAACTTTTTACACTCTTCTCCAAGAGTGTAATTTAGCGTGGATTGATAAGAAATTACAATCTACTTTGTAGAATAAAAACACTCAATGGATTAACATTAGAGCAGTTTAATTTGAAATTTTTAAGTTCTTATAAATTCTCCTAAAACTATTAAATTATTCCTTACGATGCAGAGGTATACCCAAATCGTGGAACGGAATATCGTATCCCGTGTTCGCAAAAGTGTCCTAATATAAGCCGCGAAATACAATTACAAACTCAATAATCTTTTTTTTTGCGCGAGCTGTATCACGCATCCGCTCAATTTTTGTATCGATTTTTTGCACGCAATGTAGCTCGATTTCGCATTTAATCCGCAATTAAGCTTAACTTAATTACTCCTTATTTAATTAAGCCTTACTTATTACTACTAGTAGTACTTTATTACTACTTTTTTACTACTTATAGTACTTTATTACTATTTATTACTACTTATTAGTACTATTTATTACTACTTATTAAAATTGGCCAGTCCTACATTGATATACAAAGCCTTTGAAGTGCGAGGGATTTTTCAGAAAAAAATCAGTGTTTGTGGTTGCATGTATTTAAAGCACTTTAAAGCTTTGAAAACTTCAATTAAATCTTTATAAAAGTGATTATTGCATGCTCAAAATGCGCGCGAATAATAGATACCTAAAATGAGCGGAAACGTACTACAAGATTTGTTACCTACTTTTCGCACCGAATGTTCTTTTATTTTGCAAAATTGGCGGAACCTTTTTGCGAAAAGTAAGATACAAAGGATGTCATCTAATTTCGTTCATTGTGTGTAACTCATTTTCGAGCCAATTTTACTAAGGCGGAATTTTTGGGGTATACCTCTCCATCGTAAACTCAAATCAAAATTGTGAAATAAGGCATCGTATAATTACAACTGAATGTACTTTTAATCTTTTTAAACTGCAACTCATTACAGCAATCACTCTCGTACATGCATTGAATGCAACAGTATCGGTGTATACTACAACTAACGGTTTAAAAAACTTTTTTTACATTCTTTACACGCTTTTCCCTGTTTTTTTCGGGGGAAAATTCTCGGCCCGGGAAATTGGAGGAAGTTGCACCATTAACTCTTCTAATGGGGCCATTCTAGATGGGAGAGCAGGAGGTGGCAAACATGATATAGCAATGATATAACTGCAATAATGTTGGTTTACACATCAGTGCACGTTCGAAGATATCAGTTTTTGTGTATATGATTAGGAAAGTACATAAAGAATCCGGAAATATGCATTCATTGTGTTTTTTTTGAATAATTGAGGTGTTTGTTTTTGCCTTTTTCGCGGTTTTTGCCTTTTTTTCAAAAATAAACGTTATAAGATTAAGACTTTAAAATAGAGTGTTTATTTGAAGGTCGTCGTCCAGTTGAAAGAGCTTTGAGGTTCCCTGAGGAGAGTTTAAAAATGGATATTGATTTGTTAGGAGTCATTTTGGTTAGTTCTGTTGATGTATAGAGATTGATGGTGTTAAATTTGAGTCAAATGTTTTTGTTGTATTTTGTCTATAGGATTTCATGGGGTTTTTTTAAGATTTTCGTTTTAATACGCATTGGTAGTTGCAATTGGTATAATGTTGTTGAGATTTGTTTTAACATGTTTTAAATTAATGAGCTAGATGAGGTTTCTAAAAGTGCTGTTATAAAAGTTTAAAATTATTTGCCTAAAGCCCAACTTGTTTATGTACATTTAAAAAAATGAAGCTGCAGTTTCGATTGAAAGGAACAAAACTTATGATTTCACAAAATATGGCGAACTTTTGTTTTCATGTAGTCATTTATTGTCATATCCGGCAACTGCTATTGAGGTATTAGATTTTTTTATGGAGCGGATATTGCAACTAAAAAATTGATTGGAGTCTAGCCAATTTTTTCTATCAAGCAGATATTGATCATAATTTACTTTTAATTCTCTCTCTATCTTCTTATCTTCTGTTTTACAAGCCCGTTGCCGATTGTGATTTCTGGGCTTGGATTGTAAGGCTTCGGTGCGGCTATAGAAAATAGAGTTAAATCTATTTCGTCAAGGTCTGAGTTTGAAATTCTTCTGTGGAATAAATAATAGTTTGCTGCAATCCTTGAACAAAAAAAACTATGTTGTGAAAAAAAATATATTTGGCTGCAAAAAACTTGGTTTTTGGTTTCAAAAAAGTTTATTGTTTAAATTTGGCGTCGGCTTATAGTTTTGTTTTATCATTTCAACGAAGTGAAATTTTGAAATTCTTTACCTCTTAACTTTTTATCTGTTTCCTCAAGAAAGTTTTGACCTGATATTTGAAATCCAAAAGTAACCTGAATCTTGTTAAAAATTGGATGTTTCGTTAAAATTTGGCGATTGTCCAATTTATTCAGCTCATAATTATAACAGTGTGGAGCATATATTGATATCTCTCGCTTTAAGAGGTATCGCTGTTTTGACAAAAAATCTTTTACTCTCTTTTTCAAATTATTGCAAAAACTTTGGATTAGATTTTCTATTGCTGCCTGTCACAACGTTCTAAGGAGCCCAAAAATTGTGCCGTTTTTAGTGTTTCGTTTACAACCTGGATATCTAAAATAAAAGCTTCTGTTTTCTCTATATACTTTCGTGCATGTAATAATAACCAATAACTTTAAAAAAGAACTTAAAAAATTAGACTTAGAGAAGATTTAAAGAACATTGCAGTTCATTGGCGCATCAAATGACAAATGCAAATCACTTTTAAGCACAAATGATTGCACATTTAATACAAATTTTTTCAATAATTGTTTCCATATATTTTATCACCTTTTAAGTATTTTTACTCACTATTTGCAAATTTTAATCACGAGTTTTTCTGAACAAATGTTCAGACAAGTAGGGTACCTTTGACTACCATGTTGTCAAATTTTGCAAATGGTGAAATTTTCGGCATCCGGAATGGATTTCCGCAACTTGTTTAGCGTCTGAGAAACATTAGAAAAGCTGTTCTTTTTTTAGTTACTCAAAACGATAAAATTTTCTGTAAATGGGATCTAAATTGACATTTTTCAACTGAACTTGCTAAGTTGAAATGTGGCCTGTGTGGTCGTGTATACTCTTACCTCGAGAAAAGTAAACTCACCAAGAGAAATATACTTGTATATTCACCAAGTTAATGCTGTATACTATTTTAAGTCTCTTTTTCGGGTGAATTACATAAATTTACTTGAGGTTCAGCTTCGCAAAACTGTTCGTTTTTACATAGATTTTTTAAATTGCCCCTTTCTATTGGTTTTTACCTTATTTGAGGAACAGTGCAAACATGATTTTGCATAAAATTTACAATAATTAATCATAAAAAATTCAAAAAAATTATTTTTACATTTCATTCTGCTGCTTTTTATTCATGCTATAGTTTTTTCAGCTCTATAATTTGTTTTAAAATAGTAGTAAACAGAAATATAGTAAACAGAATTACGGTAGTTTGTTTTTTTCTTCTAGGTTTAAAAAACTTGATTTTCAATATGAAAACAAAACTGTATGCGCCCTGGAGGGGCTTAACAAATTTAGCCCACAAATGCATAAAAAATTACACATGGTGGTAAGTGTCCAGCTGATAGCGCTCTTCAAAACTTATAGGACTAAAATTTGCAAGGTTTTCCTGAACAAAAAATTTGAAAAATAAAAACAACATAATAGCTTTTGGAAGTTTTGATAACATAACCTAAAAATCGTTCATAAACATTTGAATAGCGAGCGGAAAACATCGCACAGCTAGGTCCACAGAAAGAAAAAAAATTCAAAAAAATTGTGTTAGGAGTTTGTAAATTTTCATCATTAAACTATGAGATCATCAGGTATTCCATTTATGCAGTCACAAAACAAAAACTTCACCTGACTGGCATCTTCTGTAAAAAACATATCGACAAATTGACGAGAACTAAGTGATTCAATACTTTCCAATTTAAGAAACGTTAAAATTTGCGAAAAATTGCCGGTTTTCAGCTTTTTGATCTGAGATGATAGTGCAATGACGCCATAACTTTTTGGTGCAAAATAGTTTTTCAACAATGTTTTTTTAAAGAGAATAAATCTTCCCCCACAACGGTTGAGTTGTTTTGAGTTGTTTGTACAACCATATGACATGACTAAGAAAAGTTTGCGTCTTCCAGCTTTGAAAATTTGCTAAATTGGGTGAATAAAACTACAAAAAAGATGACAAAAAGCCACCACGTCGATAAAAATGGCTTTGCTTCTCTTCCTTTTCGTGGCCCCTATAAATAAGTTACTAAGAATATTAATGGTTGACCAAATAACCTTAACATTAATATTTTTATTATTTACAAATAGAACAGTATTTATCATAGACTAACGTAGAACATTTCATAACTAAATATTTAACTTTAAATACATTACAGGGTCAAACCAGTCAAGTTTTATCCGCAAACTGTTTGCATAAAAAAAGTATTTAATGGCCAATCAATGATCTGTAACTCACACCATTCTAGAATCAGTCGCATCATTTTATAGCCAATCGAACGATTATCGTGTCAATAATGATGCTCAAGACCAATTCTTTTTCTCCTTTTCTTTCGCTTCTTTCCGGCAGCACTCATTTCGGATTTAGCCAGTATCAAATTTGGCTGGGCTGCTACAGATCACACAATACGGGATCTCTTTATGTATGCCAGTCAAACTTGACAAAAGATATAACAAATCGAAGGCAAAGATATATGCCTAAGACCTGTCTGTGCTATAAGTCTCAATTTAAAATTGTTGGGGGGCTGAAAAGTTTAATTAATTAAATAGATAGTTTAAATAAACAAGCTTACACTGAGCAGTATTTAACCGGGTTGAGCTGTTACTTGATTGTGTTGTTGTTAAGTGAGTGCGTCGTTGAAACTTCTTCAAGTCGGTTTCTCGAAAAGATGTTCTGTTTGAAAATTAGAAAATTTTCTTCTAAGTTAGAAGTCTTTTATATAATTTCTTCTCTGTTTGAATTTTGAAATTTATTTTGTATGAAAAAATGAAGCAGTTGTCTGCTGCTGGTCGTTGGCTTTGTTATTTGTCTCTCTAATTTTATTCCGTCCCACTTCGCTGAGAGAAACAATTAATTCCTCTCAGCTCCATTTGGGCCGATAGGGAGCGAATCACAAACTCACGTTCATAGTGAGGTGCTTCTTAATTTTCCTATTGGGCGAGAAGGCAAGAGAATTAACTCTTTTTTATCTCACGGAAAAATTATTGAAACTCAAATAAAAAAAATGAAAATCTAAAGAGCTGAGAGCATCAATTATTGATTTCGTAGGCGCCTGTTTTCTGCTTTTCCCCTCTTCTAAAACCGCAACAATTATGGTTTTCTTGGGGGCTTTTTATGAGACTCTATTGTCTTTTCCCCTGAAGCAATCTGCTTCATCTTTATTGAACTTGGGGGAAAAGATCTGCATTGCAACTGTCAAAAGCAGAAGTAATTTAAATCAAAAGAAACTGTGGTTTTACAGGCCGCCTACGTTCAACAACGTACATTTTCTTTCCTGGATATAAGCGAGGAGATCCAGGCCTAAAGTTGTGTTATTTAAATAAGTCGAACCAAGTTGTTTAAATACTTGTGTACTGGTAGTCTTAATAAGCGTTAGTTTGTTTAGCGCGCGGCGAAAGAAAGGTTAATTAGCGCCTAAATACGTTCGCTCTAATGCGGGATTAATTATCCGTTCATTTGTAACGGCTCTCGTAATACTACAGCTCACCCCGATTTTAAGATAGAAAAGAAAATGATTAAAAGAAATAAATATACTGCATCGTATATGATTTTATTGCGCTTGGGACATATGAATGAGTTACTACAAGTTCAGACAGTTTAAAAAATTAATCGCAAAGGGCGATAATGGTATGCTAAAAAATTAATCGCAAAGGGCGATAATGTTGTGCTATATTAGTTAAAAAATTCTGGAGGCAAAATGCCTGGGCTTGGCATCGGACTGTTACCATCGTCTTCGATCAAAAGAACCTCTTGTATATCGTCCTCAGTTGATTCGTCTTTATCCATTGACTGTCGCTTTTTGTGCTTTTTAATCCTCCTTTTGAGCTCGGAAATTTTGGTTTTTTGTTCTTCGTTTTCCTTCATTAATTGTGTTATTTTCTTTCCTAGCTCCAGATTCTTTTCTCCAAGTTTTTTGTTGGCGTTTGTTATTTCTAGATGTTTCAAGGACAACATTTTTAACAGAGTTTGTGCATTCGATTCGCTGGTTTTTTGGAGTTGATGGGCAACGACATTTTGCCGCCGCCAATAGTCGTTAGGTAGTTGCTTCTCCTCAGGTGGTTTCTGTGACTCCATTTTTAGTTGTTCGAATTTCAGTTGCAATTCTTGCAACTCTGTTTCCTTTTGAAATAGTTCCTGCCTAAATGTGGTGTTTTCTTCTATTAAACTACTGGTGTTGATATTTGATAGTTCTGGCATCTCGACAGGAAAAGTGGAAATGGCATCGTAGGGGACTTCAATATATGCGTCGAGCATGTTATTCCTAAGGGTATAAGTGCCCTTCTTAGGGTCGCGATTTTTGATTCTCCATTTGTTGTTTTCTGCGGGAAGCGAGAAGGTTTTCAGAACTGGAAGCTTTTCGCTGTTGCCTAGTATCTGTTGATGTCCATTTGACTGGATGATGTTTATTTTATTAGCAACCTCAAATTTGTTGTAGTTTGGTTTCAGGAAATAGAGGAGGGTGTTAACGTATCTCGGGTTTTCTTTATTCATGTTCTCCTCTCGCGGTTTCTGCAGTTGCAAACATTCTGAGGGTATCTATGCGTTCTAGTTATTTCTAGTTATTTCAGATCTGAACTGCTGAGGGGAAGTCGGCAATTAACTCTCATAATTGAAATGGCAGTAGGCAGTTAGCTCTAGTCAGCTAACTGGCAGTTGCCAATTAAAACTTTTCAGTAGTGGACTGACAGTTGCCAACTGAATCGGGACACTTAGTCGGCAGTCCTTAAATAATTAATTGCTGCTGACAACCTATATATGACGTGAACAGAAAACTGCCAAGTTAGAAAAATTGCAGTCAATTTCTTTGGTTCAACACTGAAACTCCTTGACTGATAGTTCCTGAAACACCAAAGTTTTCTCGGGAAAATACTAAGTGGAGGGAAAAATTGGAAGAATTTTGTTCGTTTCGTTTTGTTTTAATCTATTAGTTCAATTTTCAAAAAGAGTACATCCTTGCTTTCTAATTTTTGCTTTCAAAATTTAAATTAAAAACATATTTGGAAATTTTTTAGGAAATTGAATTTTGCGTACCTTAGGGCGGCGATATAGTGTGTTTATCTGGCTCTACTTTTCAAAAAAACGATTGTACCTACTTTTTGGGGGCTAAATTTGCAAAAATTCCAGTTTTCTGTTTTTTTTCTATGATAGTACAAAGATGCCATAATTTTTTTGGTGCAAAACAGTTTTTTTTTCAAAGAGAACAAATCTGCCCCCCCCCAACTGTTGGGTTTTGAGTTGTTTACAAAACCAAATGGCATGACTACAAAAAGTTTGCTTCTTCCAGCTTTGAAAATTTGCAAATTTGGTGAATAAAACGTCAAAAAAGATGACAAAAAAAGCCATCACGTCGCCAATAATGCTTTTGCTTCTCTTCCGTTTCGCGGCCCCTATAAATAAGTTAATAAGAATATTAATGGTTGACCAAATAACCTTAACATTAATATTTTTATTATTTACAAATAGAACAGTATTTATCATAGACAAACGTAGAACATTTCATAACTAAATATTTAACTTTAAATACATTACAGGGTCAAACCAGTCAAGTTTTATCCGCAAACTGTTTGCATAAATAAAGTATTTAATGGCCAATCAATGATTTGTAACTCACACCATTCTAGAATCAGTCGCACCATTTTATAGCCAATCGAACGATTATCGTGTCAATAATGATGATCAAGACCAATTCTTTTTCTCCTTTTCTTTCGCTTCTTTCCGGCAGCACTCATTTCGGATTTAGCCAGATACAAATACAAGTAAATAATGACATCAATCATGCTCATTTTGTCTCTTTTCTACCTGGTTTCGGACGCCAGAATTTTCAAACCGTCCAGTTCTGGCAACAAATTCTCGAATGTAATAGATAGCAAAATTGTCAATGGTGTTGAGCCTGATTTTGAGCGACCCTTTTTTGTGCAAATTACGAGCAATATTACAGGTGACTTAATCTGTGGCGGGACATTGATTCAACTGCACTTTGTGATTACAGCAGCGAGATGCCTTCAAGACAGTAAGTGCAAGAAAAGTCTGATTCGCGAAAGTGTCAGATATTCTGTTCCCCCCCCCCCCCAGCATAGTGAGAATAAATATTTTGACCCCAGGCGCACGTGCTGTTTTCTTACATAGTAACGTGCTATAGAACAACATGTAATTTGTAACTGGGGGTCATTAAAAACACTGGGGCGGGGGGGGGGTCGAAACAGAATAGATCCGAAAAGTGATTCTCTTCATCTTCCCTAACTGAGAACTTATGAAAAGAACAGTCGGATCTATTCTGTCCCCCGCCCCAGTATTTTTATGCCCCCAATTACATATTATGTGTGTTATATATAGCACGAAACTATGTAAAAAATAGCACAATCACTTGCGGGCGTAATAATTATATGCCAACTAAGCGGGGGGGGGGAATTACCCCTCAACCCGGCTTTTGAATAGTCTTTTCATATGGTCGAACCCTCGACTAGGGTCATCCCTAGTAGTATATGCTGAAGACCGCGACCCCTCTTATCAGGCCCTTTTCGGTCCAAGAAACTGGTCTATATTAACGATATGGCAACCCTAGAACATGAAATTCACAGTTAGACTCTTTTCCGTTTGTGCCCCCCCCCCCCCCCGTACGACATGCCCCCTCCAGTTGAGCACCTGCAATTACATAGTGAGTCCTCGTGTAACAATGCGCTTCTGAGTGCCAATAATATTAACCGGGGTGGCGGTCAAGCAAGCCAAATTTTGAAAATGAGGTTCAAAATGCCGAAAAATTTTGGAATACCGGTATTGTAGGTTGCCCCTGGCGGGCCGGTGGGCGCACTTTCTCGCGATAACCGGCCCGCGGTTTCCGGATTACATCCCATCTATTCTGTCTCCCTCACCCTACCCATCTTAGTGGGCCCCATGGGTTACTATTCGACGATTTGTGCCCCCAGATTAGTGGGTGCATATTATTTGCACCTCGAGACGCACGTGACACATTTCTACCCAATGATTTACTATGTAATGACACGTGCTCTGTAACTGGGGGGGCGCATAACGTACGGGGGGAAGATCCGAAAGCTTTAAATGAACAATTTCAGCTAATCAGGGTTATTAACAAAAAACTAATATTTTCCGCTATTACTCACCCCTCTCACCCCCCCCCCCCCCCAGAATGCTATGCCCCCTTATTTGAAGAGCACGTGCCATTACATAAAATATCAGATATTTTCGCACCTGCCATTACATTAAATTACATATAGTACACATTATGTTAAAATATGACACGTGCGTCTGAGGGTGCAAATGATATGCACCCACTAATCTTGGGGGGGGGGGGGCACAAACGGAAAAGATCCAAAATATCATTGTAGAAATATTGAACGAGTGCTCGGGTATTTCAATATGGGCCCACAAAACTGGGGAGGGTGACAAACGGAAACGATTTCAGAGCTGTTTCAGTTGACTGGCATTTGATAACCATCCAGGTCGGAGATTTCTCTCGGAGAGGCAGTCCAAAGGACATTTTCAGAGTTGTGAACAAGTTTGAAGAATCCATCTTATTCTATACAGATAGATGGTAAGAATTATTTTGCTTTATATCTTCAACCCACGAACTGGAAATATACCCAGGCTGAAGTTTCCATCAGATAAAATATAAAACTCGGATCTATTCTGCTGACACCGACCCCCCCCCCCCCCCCCCCCAGTACGTTATTCAGTCCCCCTTTTACAGAGCACGTGCCATTACATAATAAATCATTATGTAAAAAATAAGGCAGGCACTTGCTTCAAATAATATGCAACCACTGAGCTGGGGGGGGGGGGCAGAAGGAAAATATCCTTTAATTCAAACAGGGTCCCTTAGCGTCGACTCAGAACATCGAACCTTGTGTAAAGACTCAGAGCCCCACTCACCCTTATATATACGATGTGGTATTAAGTAGCAGTTACGTCATGTAATATTACGTCACCAAGTGTTACGGGAGTTTAGCCAAGTTTTCAACCAGAACCGCATGATTAACCTTTAAGTCCGGTGAGTGAAAGTAATCTGACTTTTGTCTGGCATCTTTCAAGCTTTCCTAGGAACAATCCAAATTAGTTTGTTCTTGAGACCTTTTCCGTTTGTGCCCCCCCCCCCCCCCGTACGTTATGCGCCCCCAGTTACAGAGCACGTGTCATTACACACTAAATCATTATGTAAAAATATGGCACGTGCGTCTGGGATGTGCAAATAATATGTACTGAACAACCTGGGGGGCACAAACGGAAAAGATCCTGTTCTTTTTTCTTGTGTCCGAGCTTCAGAGAGAGAACTGCGTGCTTTCTTTAAAATCAACTCGTTATTCAAAAAAGTTTTGTGTAAATTTTCAAAATTCAGTGGGTTAGCTTTTTGACGTTGAGGGACAAACGCGAGTTTTCGTTTTGCTAAATTATTGATTCTCTCTCAAACTGCGTTGAACCGTAGTGCAACAAGGCGGTTCAACGCCCATTGCATTTTCTGCTGCGAAATTTCTGCCGTTGTCGAAGAAATTTACTTCATTGTATCCCTTTTTGAGACAAAAGAGTGAACAACCATGAATTCAAGAGTAAAGGATCTGTTTTCTTGTGCCAAGGTCCTAGTCCATTGAGACAACTTATTTTCAGGATGGGTGTAGCTCTGTGAGTTGGAACGATTATTGTACAACTTTT